>NC_058134.1:1926470-2168373 GCF_016433145.1 Gracilinanus agilis
TTTCCTTTCCTTTCCTTTCCTTTCCTTTCCTTCCCTTCCCTTCCCTTCCTTTCTTTCCCTCTTCCCTCCCTTTTCCTTTCTCCACCTCATTTCCCCCTTCTCCTTTCCCTTCCCTTCCCTTCTCTGGTGATTGAGTCAGATTTTTATTTTATTTTATTTTTATTGATGATGCATATATGTATGTGTTTGTGTATTTATAGGACATGTCTCAGTAGAAGGGAAAAATGTTCTCTTGACTCAGAAAGAAGGATTTGGTATTGTTTCCCTTTCCGTTATTGTTTTATTTAAACTGATGTCAACCATAATGGAAAACATGTTGCCAGTTCCTTAATGTGCCAGGACTGATTCTGCAGACTATTGAGGACCTAAGTTGCCCATTGCTGTTCTTTTTTGGTTCTTTGTCTGCTGGTTCTTTTTTGTTTGTTTGTTTGTTTTGTAGTGAGGAGGGCATTTGTATCAGAAGCTTAGTGAGGAACATCACCAAGAGAAGAAGAACACTTGTTTGGATCTCAGTTGTTTGGAGAGTTAGGGGGAAAATATTATGGAAAAGGATATAAGGAGTTCTGGAAAGTCAGCACCTGTCAGGTGTTTATGGTAGTTCTATATAGATAGTACGGTAAGGCCTAAATGGAAACATTTGGAATTGTCTGTGCCACCGATGTAGTTGATATTACAAAATGTATTGGAGAGGGGGATTCTTTCTTTTTAGTAAGGAGATAGAGGAGGCTAGAATAGTTTGCTACAATAGCTTTGTGAAGAAGATGGATGGTACCTGGTGACTTCTAGAAGATTATTGGGACCTCTGAGGTTATTGCAGGTTATGACGAATGTGATGGCCTTTCTTAGCCTTGTTTACCACGTAGTTCAGGGAATGGTTTGGAGTTGGTAATCTGAACATTTCCTTTTTATCAACTTTGTAGCTAGAATTAATGAGGAATGTCTTTTTTTAATTTGAAAACTTTTATTTAATTAATTGATTTTGAATATTTTCTCATGGTTACATGGTTCTTTCCCTTCCCTCCTCCCACCCCATCCCATAGCCAACGAGCAGTTCCACTGGGTTTTACAGTAACATATCTTTAATATGGGAAGGAATTCAGTATTCCTTTGCCCTTCTCATGCCACAGTTGGGTAAGCAAATGCCCCGTTTCCTAAGGGCTCTGATATCTAGAACCATATTGATGATATAATGTTAACTAGCCTAGAATTGTCTATTGCGGCAGAGGCTCTAGACATGGTGGCTCATATCATGTCTCTACATAGAGGCATCGGATGAACCTTAAGAAAATTCATAGTTAGTCTTTAAGTTTGGGAAATCCAGATAATCTGGGATATAGTTTGGAATAAGTTAATGATATTCCCCACAGTGTTTCAAAAGGAAGCACAGATACTTTTGGAAATCTTTGGGTCTTGGAGAAGCCATATTCTTCGCCTGGGCATGTTAGCGCCCCTTCTCTTCTATTTGTTGAGTAATTCTCAAGTCTGTCATTTTCAAACGGAGCATGGAACGGGGCCTTAGAAGACCACTCGTGGGCAGTTCAAAAGTCTCTCTCTCCCCTGGGTTCTCATGAGTGCATGGGACTATGTTCTTGATGGTTTTGTTTATAAGGACCAAGTTACATGAAATCTTTTGAAGACAGCATAAGTGACCACTAAAATGTCTATTTGTTATATCGGTTTTGCAAAAAAAAAAATTCCTTGCTTTTTGGGACTCTGGTTGGGACTAAATGAACGACACCTGGCCATAGCACTGCCTCTTTGTCCAGATTGCTCATTATGAATTGGGTGTTGCAGTAAGGTTCTTCTGACCAGTTGGGTAAAGAACAAGTCTTAGATGAAAAAGGCACATTAGATATTGTATTTCATTTGACTCCTTAGTTGTTGGTGTCAGCCCCAGTGCTTGGCCATGCTGTTAGGCAAATGAGCCCTTGTCTATGAGTCTTTTGGCTCTTGAGGAATGTGGGTTTGCTTGGATTGCTGATGGTGCTGCTTCTTGGGAGACAAATATACACACACCTCATTCGCAGAGACGATTGATCCAATAACAGTGGCCCCTCTTCAGGGTGTGGGTCTGGGGAAGTCCTTCCACTTAGTCATGCTTGGACGTGCTTGACTGGTGAGAAAGTCTTGAGGGATGGGGCAGAGAAGATTTCTGTTTATGTAGATTTCTGGGCAATGACCAGGGGCCTGCATAAGTAGTCTGGGTCTTACAGTAAAATAATAGAAAAAACATAATTTGAGAGTTGGAAAGAACCTCAATATTTGTCAAGGCTGACAATACGTAAAAAAGAATCTCAATTATCATCCCTTCAGCAAGGGATTAGCCATGTTCTCGCTGAATACCCCCAAGAAGGTACACTTTACCACCCCTTTAGGCAGACCATGTCATTGTTGGACCAACAATTCTTAGGAAGAGTTTCTGGAAGACTAAAAGCTTTGGGTCTTTGGGGTCTGGACAAGTAGAGGAATCATGCTGATGCCTCTTATAATTTGCAGTTTGTTTTAGAGAATGCCGGTGCTCTTTGGAGACTGCATACACCCTGTGCCAACTTGAATGATAAGGTTGGTGCACTGTGCGATTGGCAGAGATAATGGATGTGTATGGATGAGTAATCACTTATCTGGACACTGGATGAATGTAATAATAGTAATAAAATGACAAGCGTTTATATGGTGCTTTACGCTTTACAAAGCACTGCTACAAATACCTCATTTGATCCTAATAAACAACCTGGTGAGGCAAGTGCTATTATTTCAAGGTGAGGTAGCTAGATGGCACAGTGGATAGAATGTTGACCTTGGAATCAGGAAAAATAGAGTTCAAAATTAGCCTCAGATACTTTTATATGGCTCTGAGCAAGTCATTTAGCCTCTGTTTGCCTCAGTTTCCTTGATCATAAGATGGGGATAAATATTAGCACCTAATTCGCAAGATTGTGAGGATAAAATGATTTCAATATTCATAAAATGCTTAGCACTGTTTTGGCACATAGTAGGTGCTTAATGAATGTTTGATCCCTTCCTTTTCCCCCAATTTCCAGATGAGGAAACTGAGCTAGATAATACTTAGTGAGTAGGTGAGGCTGGATTTGAAATCAGGTCTTCCTGATTTCAGGGTTCTATCCACTGCACCACTCGCGGCCATGCTACTCTGCTATTGTGGGAGCAGAGCCACATGATCCTCTTAATGAAGAATGATATAGCTACTTCCCATCAGTGGTTCTTACACCAAATAAGGAAATCCATCCTTGAAAGGTCAGGATAGTGTGGTCTTCCTGACATGACTCAGGATGGGGAACATGATATCGATCCTTTTCCTCCTTCTCAGGGCAGGAAGTTTCCACTCTTCTGTGTCATGCAGAGACAGTTGATAGCCCTGAATGCTAGTGGCCTTTGAATAGCACAGCTTTATCTTCACCCTCTGATTACAGGGGACAGAGCTGGGAGGCTGAGGAAGTGCTCTGATCTTTGATAATTTAAGGCAGATGAAATTGTCTCATTATATTCCTGGTGAATAGAAATTCATCCGGAAGAAAGGAAATCTTTTAGCTTACTCGGTGGTAATACTGAACCCCTGGACCAAAGTAAGGCGGGGGGCTTCTTCCAGATCCCACAGAAGAAAGGCAGAGCCCTTTGGTGGGCCAACATTTGGCACTCTGTCCCTTATGAGGTTCTCAGGGAGGTAAGGTTAGGTTGATGGACACTGAGAGGGTTGTGGTATGACATAAGCCTCAGTGCCATAGCAGTCCCTGGGACACATATATGACCCACTGGTAACCTTGACACAGGTGAACCAGACCTGTGGTAGGGACTGGCAGGGGTTGCTGTCCTTTGGACCTACTCCAGCTGCTGAACCTGTCCATAATAGTTGTTTTTATATCAAGAAACCTGCTTTGAAATGTCTCTGGTATTAGCATATCCCCCACTCCAGTGGATTTTAAAGGAATGTTGGCATCATTTTGAGGTTTTTGTCTGCTTCAAGACCCCCCTCCAGGGCTGCTAACGTGGGGATTTAAGAACATGTTCTTCTGTTCTTGCATCAGAAAAGAAGGGCATTTCCATATCAATAAATCAATAAACATGCTTACTCAGTGCTTGGTCCTGGGGACCTAAACACAGGTAGGAAATAAGTCCTACTCACAAGGAGCTTCCATTTTTATTGGAGAGATAATGTAAGTTAAGTTTTACAAGGATTTGCAAGAAGCCATGTCTTTGGGCAGGGTTTCCAGTTGGACACTTGGAATCTTGGGAGATTCCTGATGCCATGCAAGGTCATGAGACCAATCATCATTTGGGCTGTGTCCTATATGAGGGAGAGAGAAACTCTCTCTCCCAACTGACGATTGGTCTCATGCCCTTGCATGGCATCAGGAATCTCCTAAGATTCCAAGTGTCCAACTGGAAACCCTGGCCAAAGACATGGCTTCTTGCAAATCCTTGCAAAACTTAACTTACAATAAGGAATCCACACACCTATGTTTCCATATCTTCTTTTATACAAGTAATACAAGATAAATATAGACTTAACAAATGGAAGGAAATTATTGTTGTTCAGTCATCTCAGTTATATCTGACACTTTGTGATCCCATTTGGGGTGTTCTTGGTAAAGATACTGGAGTGGTTGGCTATTTCCTTCTTCAGTTCATTTTATAGATGAAGAAACAGAGGACTAGAGATGGAAGGTCCTAGGTTCAAATCTGATCTGAGACACTTCCTAGCCGTGTGACCCTGGGAAAGTCACTTAACCCCTATTACCTAGCCCTTATCACTCTTCTGCCTTGGAACCAGTAGGCAGTATTGATTCTAAGATAGAAAGTAAGCACTTTAAAAAAAAGAAACAGAAACAGAGACAAATGGGGTTAGGTGACTTGCCCTGGATCACACAACTGTAAGTGTCTGCCTACTATGTCACCTATTTGCCCAAAGAAGGAAGTAAAAAGTAGTTAAAAACAAGGTAATTTAGGGTGGAGGACACAAACATTTGGAATCAGAAAAGACTTGATATCCAAGATGGTGCTTTGGCTGCATCTTAAAGGAAGAGAGGGAGCCCATGAGGCAGAGGTCAGGAGGGAGTTCGTTCCAGTACAAAATGCCATAGAATGCAAATGGAGTACCATGTGTGTTAGGAATAGAGAGAAGGTCAGTTTGGCTGCCTCAGGGGAGAGGAGAGAAAGAGTAACATTCAAAGAAGTCAGAACAATAGATAGGGAATAGGTTGTGAAGGGTTTTGAGAGCTACACAAAAGAGGTTCTGTTTGGTCCTGGGACAATATGAAACCAGCTCCACTGAGTCACACAGTCAGATCTATAGTAAAAATGACTTAGGCATCCTTGTGGATGACAGACTGGAGAGTTAAGAGACTGGAATCAGAGCCACCAATCAGGAGGGGTTGCCATAATCTAGTGAGGCAAATGGTGATGGGGGCTTAAGTAGGGGCTACGAGGATAAAGAAAAGAAGGTAGATATGAGCAACGTTCTGCCTATAGACATGGCAAGAAGAACCCAAAGTACAAATCTAATGGATGTACCTTGAATTTTTAAAATTAATATAGTAAGTTTGAGAAGCCAGTTCTCCTTTGTTTCCCTGAATATCCTTCCATAGTTAGCTACATTGTTTGGGGGTTATTTTAATGGCAAAATGTCTCTAAAAAAAGCTTTCTTATCTTTCTACCAAGGATGGGAAAGGTATAGCACAGAGGTTGGTCTTTTAATGGATCACAGAGACTGGTTGGCTTCCTTACTGCCTGAAGCATAAAATGCTTAGGAGGCCCTATATTGGAGGTTTTAGTGGTATTCCCACTGTCCTGGGTCAGCACCTTTCTGACCTAGCATTATTGGTTGCTTTGATGAATGCAGAGGGAATAGTGTTTTCTTGGACTTTCACCAGGAATATTATAATTTTAAATCTTATTTCTCTTAAAGTCTTTTTTTTTGGTTTTGTTTGTTTACATTCTAGCTCAGAGCACTTGACTGGCCCCAGTTAGTCCTGTTCCAGGGGATTCAACTACGTATATTTTGTGATTTAAAGTATACAAAGTAGGTTGGGAGCCAGCCAATGGAAGGACTGGAGGCCAGTCTATGAGAAGAGTTGGACACTAATCAATAGGGGAGCTGGGACCAGTCAATGGATGCCATCTATACACAATTTGGTAACCACAATGAGACACCATTAAGTCACCATGAGGATGCCATTAAATCTTAAACATAAAACATTTATTAACTGATAATGCAAAAGGAACAATCATCTGAATTTCACAGTCACATAATACAAAGCAATTTCAGGAATAATCAGTTACTCTGTCAGAGTTCTCTCATAAGTCTCGGTTACCCTTTCTCATACTCATACCCATAGGCTCTGTGAGAGAGAGTGACCCATATTTAGAGACACCTAAGCAGGAAGACACAATAGCTAGCAGATCTTTGTTCTTAGTCCCTTTATGAATAATTGCTGACACCCAAAGCTGTTTCTTTGCTGGCTGCTCTTCCATTCTCTTGCCCCTAGGCTCCTTTGTCAGTCCTAGCACTGATGAAGTGGCAGCAAGCGAAAGTTAGAGACCTGAAGTGCTATCTTAAACCAGAGGATCTCATATTTGCTCTCTGGGCAATGCAGACAAGCTCAGACAAATCCTCACTCAAAGGATGTTCTATTTTCCAATCCGTTTTTAGTCTCTCTTTATAACAAAGCAGCAGCAAAGGATGTGGTTCCAATTCTTTCTCCCTCATACCAGAAGGGGCCAAAAGAGAGCAATCAGAGACCCCTGAAAGGTTTTACTTCTCTCAAACTGTAGATCCAAAAGGGCAAGGGCAGAAATGAACTCTCTTCTAATAAGCTGCAGCCTATCACCAGCCAATCAGTGCCTCCCAGTCCAAGAGATTTACTTGTGAGCTTCAGATGGACATGGTCCCTTCTGGCCTTCCAACCATCAGTTCTTTAGCATATGCCTGATTAACTGTGTATGAGTGTGGACCTACTAGACTGTCTGTTGGGAATAGCTAGTCCAGCCCTGACCTCTAACAGACAAGCCAATAGGTTAAGGGGCCACCCACCCAGAAGTCACTGCTCTTTCTACCACACCACCCTGCCCTCCAGTTGTTGTATTGGTGACACCATTCAACTCTAATTATTTCCTTGAAGTGAACTTGGTTACTTTCCATTATATGTCAACACGAATGTGTCTGCATCCATCGATGTATGCCTACCTGTTTTTACATCTCTATTCCTCTAGCATCTACAGAAGCATCAGTGTGTAAGACAACCCAGGGAGCTAAGAGCATCATTAGGATGCATTGGTAATAACCTAGGCAAGAGGTGATGGGGATGTGAACAAAGTGGGAGCCAGGCGAATGAAGAAAGGCAGTCAGATGGAAGCAGTTCTGTAGATGTGGGCATGGTGAGAAGAACAGAGAATGAGGACCTCCCACGAAATTACAAATGTTCTAACATAACCTGCACTTTTTAAAGACTTCTTCTGCCTCCCTCTGAACCTTCTTTTCTTCTTTTCTACCCATTCTCCAGGATTGTCCTCTCTCTCTCTCTCTCTCTCTCTCTCACACACACACACACACACACACACAAACACACACACACACACACACACACACACACACACACTTTCCTGTACCTGTGGAGGGCTGGCCAAAAATGCCAGGGTGGGAATTTGCAAGTTTCTTGCAGACTGTGGCACCATGATGAGATGACAGGCTGGGAATGATGAATCCCTTCTCCAGGCAATTAAGCACTGCCATCACTTGCAGTGACTAAAAGAAATGTGGTGGAACACTCTCAAGCAGACTCTCAAGTCTATGAATTGCAGATCTCCCAAAGAGGCGCTTGTTGTGCGAGAAGCCCCCAAACTCCTTCTTACTCGACTGTTTCCCATTTCTCAGAACATTTACTAGGAGCTGGAGAAGGATCTGCCTCATTACCAGGTGGCTCTGACAAAGCCTTTGGTTCCTGGTTATCACAAAAATGGATGCAATGACTCCAATCTTCTATGTGATTCAGGTATCATCTGTTATCCTTGATCAGTGTCAAGCTAAAGAGTTTTGCAAATGATTTGGGCAGAGCATCGAGGATTTATTAACCCACAGCAGCCTGGCAGCCTGTTTCACTGGAGAAAGTGCTGCAGGAGGATTAAGAAGCCTGCGCATCCCTCTAAGAGTGTAACAGGACATCTAGATGGGGTGGTGGACAGAATGCTGGGCTTAGAGTTAGGAAATGCTGAATTCAAATTCTGCCTCAGATACTTACTAGCTGTGTGACTCTAGGCAACTCACTCATTCCTCTTTGCCTCAATTTCTTCCTCTGTAAAAGGAGATAAAATAGCCCCTGCTTTGTCATATTGTTGCTAGGACCTAATGAGATACCATTTGCAAAGCACTCGGCACAGTGCCTGGCACACAGTAAGTGCCATATAAATGTTAGTTATTATTAGCAATGAATGTTTTTCATTCTTATTAGTGTTTGACTCCAAGACATTGGCCATTGGAGGCATCCCACTGGTGAGCTGGGTGGAGGGTTCCTGCTGCCTCAGGGTATACAATCCTAAGGGACCTCTCCACTCAAGGAGCCACATTATTGGGTCAATGAGGAGTAGCCCAGTGGAGAAGGAATGTCTCGGAAAGTTTGTTCCTTGCGCAATCCCTTCCAGAAAGGTGGGAGGGGGTCCTGCTGGGAAATGAAAAATAAGCAGAATTGGAGCCTGTCGTTGAGGTACTGCCCCAGCCAAGTCGGTCCTGGTCAAAGAGCCACAGTGCAGCCACCAGGTAATCCACGGATCAATCACTCAGCCAACAAGCATCCAAATGGTAGCTCTTCAGAATTCATGAAGTGCTTACCACATGCCTGGCACTGTGCTGGGCATCCAAAGACATGGGGGAAAAGTCCCTGCCTTGAAGGAACTCCCATATGGCAGAGAGCTCTACATCCACACTGAGAAGCGCTTCTCATGGGAATAGAAAATCGTTTGGCAGAGGCGAGTATTAGCAGTGGGTATGGGTGGTGGGCAAGTTGGGGTGTGGGAGCAGGAATTAGGGAAGGCCCTGCTCATCTAGCAGGTGCACTTAAGCTGAACTGGGAAGGAAATGAGCTATCCAGATAGCTAGAGGGGAGAAGGGAGAACTCTGCAGACCTGGAAGTTGGTCTGTCCCAAGGCTCAGAGAGGACAACGCCCCCTGGGCTTTGTGAGGCCACCACCATGTTGATAGAGAAATACATTTCCAGATCTGGGAATCACTCCATTGTGTGAAAGCCAAATGGCAGATAAAAGTTACACGTTTTCTAAACATCATTTGCTTCTTCCAAACCTCTCGCTTCTTTCCTTACTTCTGCTGTTTCTCTTGAGATCGTCCTGCCTTTTTCTGGGCCTGGAGATGCTCTGGGTCTTCACTCACTTCCCCCCTCCCCCCGCCAGGCTCTTAGGATAACAGAGAAAGACATCAATATCACACTTGGCCAATAGTGGGTGCCTCACTTGCCCTGTAGAGTTGAGGGTGCAGGAACTGGGAGTTCACTTTTTTTTTTATGGGAGGCTCTTGTAGCTTTGGCTTAACAAATGCCACTTAGACAGGCTGTTGGTAACCTCAGAAGTATGCTGACGAGGCAGCCAGGGCAAGCTGGGTAGTTGCTTGGCAAGTCCTGACAAAGAACAGAAAAATGAACACAAAATCTGCAAGACGAAGATACTCGGCACAACCCTCAGCTACCTTCTCTCACAAAACAAAGAACCATTTTGTCCTCTCCAGGCAACCACTGACCACAGCAGCCTCACGTGTCCTCCTAAGGCATAGATCATCACAGTAGGCACACTGCCAGTGGGTGGGGAAAGATGGGCTGATGCATATTATTATGGGTCCAGAAGAAGTGATTGGTGAGCAGGAAGCCAGAGAACCTGCAATCTCATGGCAACGAGCTACATCGGGTTCTGTTCATTGCTATTCCATTTCTGCAAGTGCAACATTGGGAGGCTTTCACTTTTGGAAGGAGATATTAAAAAATAGAGTCAGATTCTCTTTAGTGGACTAAAAGGAATGACCATTTCAAAAGCAAAAGGGTAGAAACTGTGAGGCTATATTCAAATCAGGGCTTCTTAGCAACCAGGGCCCATTTCACCCAGCAAAGGAAGCCAGAGCAAAAACAAAAAAAGGCAGCTTCTGTGCTCCTCAGTGAAGATAAAGGCATATTAGGGGAAAAGAAGCACTTTGAGATCTTTGGATGAAAGGCACTGCGTGGGCGTAGAGAGGGAAGAAAAGGGAAAGAGAGATGTTTGGACTTTAGTGGATTAGTTCAGGCATATATGGGGATAATTGCTAGAGCCCAAAGGAAAGATCAGGACAGCAAGCAGAACACACGAGGATGCTCTGAAATGATTATTTTAAAAATATATATTTAGATAATGGGCGAGAAGGAAGAAGGTTTTTTTATCCTGGGACTGCGAAAGATCAAAGTGAGGGAAACTTAAATGGAGGATGTGAGGATGACTCAGAAGCTGGCTAACATTTTCTCCAAAGGTTTTCACCGAGGACAGAAATGACGAGGTGCAAATAAACATCACAGATGTTTGACAGAGGTGGATGGCACCTAGCTTTGGAGACGTTTGCAGCCACAGTTTCTCTTGTTGATCCTGCTGGCTATGGAACAAGACAGAATGGAAGGAGATGAGTGCCAAGTTGGGTGTCTGGTGATGATGAAAAGATGTAACCTCAGGCAGGGATGACTGCTGAAGGACTGGGGTGGGGGGGGCGGTTAGGGCAATCTCAGAAGATTTTCCAACGTTTCTCATTAGAAACTTGGAGCCTATATTTCTTCTGCTTTAAGTGAGGCATCTGTGAAGGACAGAGGCAGAAAACAGGGAATGGAGAGAGAGAACATGAAGAGCCACAATCTAGTGGGTTTTCATCAGGAAGAGTCTCCCACATGTCTGGAGAAGGCAGTGATGAGGCTGAGCAGTTTTGAGAAGGACGCATCACGGACAGAAAGACACAAAGCAGGGTGCTCAGTTAAGAGCAGAAATGAATGGCCAGGGAAGGAGGGAGGAATCTTGTTGCTTTGCTATGAGAGGGCCATAGGCAGAGTTGGGCTTCCATGAGGTGTGCTGATGCCTGCCTGCTCCCCTGGAAGCCAGAACCCATGGGGTGGGACAAGTGCACCCTCATCTATCTCAGTATCATTAGACTAATGAGATTGGTCAAGGCCAATGCATTCTAATTCTTGGCAAAATTCATGATGAATCGAGTAAACAGAGCTAATTGCCTCATGCGGTTGGGGTGGGGGGGTGGGAGGAGAGAAAGAGCACAAAGGAATGATAAAAGATGCCGACAACTTCTTGAAGGGGTGACCGTTTACCAGGAAACAGCCTCCCAGCAACACCAGCACACACGTATTGGAATCGTGCCAGACCAGCTCAGCAGCATGATTACAACCATTCTTATCCATGGAAGCTGTCACACTCTTGGGTGGATGGGGCATGGAAGACATTTATTCTTGGACATTTCTTGTCAGTGTAAGACAGGGAAATTGGTCCTTGTTCTGGGCCAGATTTTTGAGGTCTTTGCTACAGAATTTCTTGGAATAGCTGCTTTGTTTTGAGGGAAATAATACCAGCCATTTACCACTTTTCTATGCAGATGATTCTCATATTCATTTGTCCAGCCCTAACCTCTCTCTTGACCTTCAGTCTATAATCTCTAACTGCCCATTAGAAATCTCTAGCCAGATGTTCTATAGACATCTTAAACCCAGCACATCCCAAACTGAAATCATTCATTATCTTTTCTTCAAAGTCCTTTCCTCTTCCTAACTTCCCTATTCCTTTCAGTAAAGCCACCTTCCTACCACTTTCCCAGGATCCTAACAGCAGTGTCATCCTTGACCCCTCACTCTGACCCCCTGTGTTTAACCAGTTGGCAGTTGCTGTTGTTTGTCCCTCCAGTACATCTTTCCCAGGGCTTCTTTTCTTCCCCCTCCTCCACCCCATGCAGGCCCTCATCTCTTCACACCCAAACTATGGTCATTGCCTTTTGGTTGGCCTTCAATTTCTTCCAACTCCAAGTGGAAACCTGTAGCCTCTTGATCATTCCCCTGAAAGCTTAATGAGGAGTAACCATAAGGCTAGTGCTCTGATCAGAACATTAATGCAGCTTAGTGATGACTGGAGGAAGTCTTGTTCCCTTTCAGATTTCCAAGTCTGCAAGCCCATTCTGGGCTATTTCATAGGCATCTGGATACTCCAAATCACTATCCATGCCCACTAAGGCTAGGGAATTCTTCTCCATGTCCTCCCATAAGCTTGCCACAGGAGCAATGACCTCTTGTTCTCTGGATATCATGTGGACACAAATGGAGCATGCCTGGCTGCCTATGAATTTTCCCTCATTCTATGACTCATCTCTCTCTTCAGGTGATTCATTTCCCTGATGACACCCTTTACAATGATTCCCTTCTTATTCTGTGTGTGGCCCTTCTCACACCCACTCCGCACCTCTCCATTCATCTTTGGGTGATACTTAGCTTTCACTCTTTGGAGACTGGGCTATTGCAAACTGGGAGTATCTCAAGATGAGTATTGATTAAAAATGTGTTTTGGGAGAAGGGTGGGGCCATGAGCCTCCTTTTCTCACAGACACCTTTCTCTAAGGTAAGCCAGACATCTTCCCTGCTCCTGTCCAATTCTAGGCTTGTCCTAGTGTCTTCTTTTCACCCAGTAGGCTGTAATTATAGATGACACAATCCAACCATGACCATGAAAACCTAAGAGGAATTTCTAGGATCTATATCTATATCTATATCTATATCTATATCTATATCTATATCTATATCTATATCTATATCTATATCTATGCTAACATGGTTGATTATGATAGACCAACCACTTGTATATATAGATATATCACTGAAATCACAGATGTATCATTTTTTAGGTTGGTCACATTGCATGAGGAAATCTAGTCCACCATAACTGTGGAAAGTGTTCCCAATGGGTTATTGGTGCTTCACCTAGGACTTTTTAGAGGGGTGGTTGATGTGAGAAATGTTCTCAGGCCTGCGTGGAGATAGGGAGGGGAACAACTCGGCCCCACATCCTTCTGGCTTTCTAGTAATGGCCTCTGGTGAACTCTGTGCTGGGGTGATGGCACGTGTGCCCACAGAGAGGGTTCTGAGTGACCCCCTCTGGCACATGTGCCATAGATTCACCATTATGGACCTTGGATGTGCTGCCAATTGTGGCTAGAGTTTTGAAGCGGGAAGCTCCCTGTTCAAGGCTAAAAGATAAGACAGTCCAGGACCATAAGAAGAGCTTGAGGCCAACCCTAACAAAGGGATGGCAAGTTATATCACCTTCTGTGTCCTGGCCAATAGAGGGGCATCTGGGAGGGAGGATATTTTTCTCTATAGCAATTAATTTGGCCTGATAGTAATAGGTTATGTTTTTAAAACACTTTAAGATTTATGGAGTCCCTCTCCTCAGTCATCCTATGAGTGCCATGAGGAAAGTTGGCATTAACATTTATGTTTTGCTCGTAAGTGAATAGAGGAAAGATGAGGTAACTTGTCCAAGATTACATAGTTGGTAAATGTTTGAGATAAGAACTCAGGGCTGTTGACTCCAAATCCAATGTCCTTTCCACCATACCATACTGTCTCCAAACTTCACTTTACCTGGACTCTATTGTTTGAATCTGACTTGGTATTAATATGAGGCTCTGGTGACCAAAACATGGGGTGATACATTGTTAATAACTTTGGGGCTAGATTCAACCCATAGTCTGAACTCTGTGTAGGGAAGGGCCAGTAAATACTTCTTGACTCACCCAAGGACTAAACTGTTCTGGTGGAATTAAGGGAGTGGGAAGAGAATTCAGAGGGGCCATGTTTGAACTTCTTTTCCACACCATGAGTGGAGAAGTGATTTCTTGGACAATCAAGTTTCAGAAATGTCAAGGGAATATGAGCCTTGAATGGTGGCTGACTCCAAGGGGGGAAGCTGGTATATTAGCGGACAGGAAATAGGTAGTAATTGAGAGGGCCATTTATTGATAGAGACTTCAGGGACCTTAGAGTCTAAATTTCTCCTATACCAAGTAGTTGGTATAGCTATGGAAACCAAGAGGTCCAGCATCTCTTGGGGTCAGAGGAGTTGATTGCTCTCCTTTCATGTAAAAGGCCCATGGCCAGTGGCTAACTTGACCCATGGGATCTTGTGCCTGTAATTCATATAGATGATGCCAGAGGGCAGCAGTGGCGCACCATGAAGTGGAGACTTTACCTTTCTTTACCACCTGGAGATAGATGGAGGCAGACATCAGGGATTCAAGCTTCACCTTTTCAAAAATCAGAAGTCACACCAAAATCATCCTCTTGAAAGAAAGGCACCTTAGAGGTCCTCTAGTCTAACCAGAGTCTCTGACTTTACAGAAGTCAAAAGGAGAAAGAGGAAGCCATTGGCTGGGATAGGAGTAGAATCCAGACCCATTTCAGAGCAACTCAGTCTTGGGCTCTTGTCAGTCAGTTTCCAATTCCTGTTGAGTTTTCCATATTGATTTCTCTTTTACTCCTCTTATCTTTGCCTCACCAGGATTCAATAACCTCTTCTTGGACTATTTCAGCAACCTCAAAACAGGTTTACCTGCCTTGACTTCCCAGATATCTTTCTATCCCTTCCAGTTTTATCTTATGTGTTGATCAAGTCATGTCATTCATCTACTCAGATATCCTCAGTACATTACAGTATCTCCCTATTGCCCAAGTAGTAAGGATCAGTATCTTAGTCAGCCATTCAAGGGCCACCATAGTTTGGACCCCTGGACCTTTCCCATCATATTTAATATATCATTTATTTCATGGTCCAACCAACTATATTTTCCCTGTCCTCTGAACGTGCTCTGGCCTTTTCTATCTTTGTTCTTTTGCTCACAATGTTCTCTGAGTCTAGAGCATCCTCTTCTCCCTTCTCCCGCTGTGGTGCTCCTGCCCAACCTTTCTAGTCCAGCTCCAGTTCTTCTTGCTGTAGGAAGGTTTCCTTGACCTTCCTGTTAGTCATGATATTGCCCCTCTGCCATCACACAGCACTTTGGAGGCACTCCATTGACATATGTACTCATCATGGGCTGATTAGAGACATAATTGAGTGTATGAATGTGAATAGGGGTGTATTTTATAGCTCAGGGCTGGTGTTTTATCTAAGCCTGTATCACCTCTAGTACCCATCATTGGGCATCATACACAGTGAGTAGATAGGGTTAGGGTTAGGGTCTCTTGTATTACTCAGCATCACTCCATAAAATTGGGGTAAGAAAGACACTCTCTCTGCCCCATTGGGTTGGGGTCAAGACCAGAGGAGAGCAAGCCACATTCATACTGAATATGACTCTGCCTGGGATCCTAGACCAGCCTTTCATCTGGATAGATAGAAGTCTATCTTGGGGCTGCAGAGACTGTGAGGTAAAGGGAATGGGTGATTTGACTATGTGTGTTCAGCCTTCCTTGCCATTTGGTTGTAAGACAACAGAACTCAGAATTGAGAGGGACCATGGAGAAGCTCATCAAGTCCAATCCCCTAATATTGCAGAGGATACTGAGGCTCAGAGGGCTTAAGTGAATTGCTCGAGGACAAAGAGGTAGGGTCGGGGAGCTAGGATCTGGATTCATGTAGGTCTTCTGGTGCCAAGCGTAGGACTCTTTCCCACTATCCCATACTAGCTTCTCTGGCTGTTGTCATTACACTCTTCTGCATTCCCTCAACTTTTCTTCCTTCAAAGCAAAAATGACCCAGATGGAGGTCTAAGGGTTGCAGCTGTGAGAACAACCCCTCCTGAGAGTGTTTTCTTTTAAAAGGAATCATGACTGCTAGTCACATGTCTGGCTGGAACTGGATTCTTTCTGGATCTTCTACTAACTCACAGTATTTGAAAGATGGAAGGAACTTCAGTGACTGTGTTCCCACACAAAAGGAATTCCCATCCTTGTATCTTTGCTGGTGAGGTGGCCTTCTAGCTCCCACATATATACCTGCCCAAATCCTCATAATCTTTCAAGGCTGAGCAAGTCCTCTATCCTCCAAAAGCATTCTCTCCTCCCTCTCAGAGCAGCCTGTTTCTTCTCTACATAGTGATGTGGGCTGAAATGTCCCACAACCCTGCCAAGAAGCCAAATACATATACAGTCAAAAGAACATGGAAACAATAACTAGTTGATGAATATGGGCCACCTTTCAGATAAGTCAGATGGGTGGCTTAGATTCACAGTTATGTGCAAACTTCTCCCACAAATCTTTAGTCCTTGGTTGGGGTCTCTGGCCAGGAAGTGCAGGTGGTTCTGTTTCCCAGTTACACAGGATTAGGTTCAAACAATGTTCAGTTTCCACACTCACTGCCCTCCTTTGGAGTCTGCCCAAAATCAGGCAAAAGTGTCCTAGATTTGCTCCAGGGCATTTATTTATTTATTTATCTATTTGTTTATTTATTTATTTATTTATTTATTTGTTTATTTATTCATTCATTCATTCATTCATTCATTCATTTATTTATTTATTTGTTCATTCATTCATTCATTCATTTATTTATTTTTAAACCCTTGTACTTCGGTGTATTGTCTCATAGGTGGAAGATTGGTACGGGTGGGCAATGGGGGTCAAGTGACTTGCCCAGGGTCACACAGCTGGGAAGTGGCTGAGGCCGGGTTTGAACCTAGGACCTCCCGTCTCTAGGCCTGACTCTCAATCCACTGAGCTACCCAGTTGCCCCCTTGCTCCAGGGTATTTAACATATTGTTGCATTCCATTTACATTGGGGTTTGCTTCCCCCATCCCCCCCAACTCCAGTGAGCAAACAGAGTGAACCATGGATAAAACCACATAGACCAAAGTGGATCATAGGTAAAGGGGCGTCAGTTCCCTGGAGACATGGGGCAACAAGTGCCCAAACCAATGACCCCTTCCTTAGTGACTGAGCAAGAAAAAAAGCATTCCTGAACCCCCCCAGCCACCTTTTACTCTTATCTTCTCCTCTCTTACTTTCTCTCTTTCCTTACCACACCTCCTTACCTTAATGGCTCACTATACTAGCGGCTCTCGTACTATCTTCTCTTATAATAAAACTTGTTCCCTCAGATGGAGTCAGTTTGAGTCATCGATCAGTTCTCTGGATGAGACCCAACTAGCATTAACCCCACCAATAGGACACGTGACACATTCTGCCTTCACTTCAATTCTATAAATATTTGTCATCCGCCTACTAGGTGCAAAACCTTTCCTGCGTCTGGCGCTGGGATGGCTGTGACTGCATCCACCCCAGTGGAGGGGAACTTCCTCCTCATGGCTGCTGCCCCTGATACTGAGCTCCCTCCTCCTGGGGCCAGCATCTCCTGTGAATCTGCTAGTCATACCATTCTGATCAGAGACACCAAGAGAGGTGCAGCCATCGCCCCTGACCTCGACGACACTTCCTTGATGGTGTTACTCCATATATCCCACTCCTTGGCATAGACCCCACCGAAGTCAAAGACGGAAAGAAAGACCAAAACATTCAGAGCAGCAGTTTTTGTGGTAGCAAATAACTGGAGACAATGTAGAAGGAAATTGGTTGGCTAATGGCTGAGCAAATTGTGGTACCCAAATGTAATAGAGTATCACTCTATAGTTAGAAATAGCCAGTATGAAGCATTAAGAGAAGCGTGAGAAGATTTGCATGAACTGATTAAATGATACAGAGGGAAAGAAGAACCAACAAGATGTTTTCACATGGGCTGCAACAATGTAAATACAAGAACAAAGCTTGTTTGTTGGTTTTTAAAAACCTTCCCTTCCATCTTAGAATCAATACTGTGTATCGGTTCCAAGGCAGAAGGGCAGTGAGGGCTACGCAAGAGGGGTTAAGTGACTTGTCCAGGGTCATACAGCTAGGAAGTGTATGAGGCCAGATTTGAACCCAGCCAGGATCTCCCATCTCTAGGCCTGGCTATCAATCCACTGAGCTACCCAGCTTCCCCTAAGAAGACTTCATTTGAGCGAAAGATATATGTGTAGAGAAAACTTTGTCTTACTTATTTCTGTTTATCAGTTCTTTCTCTGGGGGTAGACATGCACAAGGCATTCTTCTAGATCAGGGGTTCCCAAACTTTTTTGGCCTCCCGCCCCCTTTCCAGAAAAAAATATGACTTAGCCCCCTGGAAACTAATTTTTTAAAAATTTAATAGCAATTAATAGGAAAGATAAATACACCTGTGGCCATCACTGCCTCCCTGGATCACTGCAGCACCCACCAGGGGGCGGTGGCGCCCACTTTGGGAATCCCTGCTCTTGACTATTTCTGCTGCTGTGTAGATCGTTCTCTTAGTTCTGCTCTTAAACTAAAAAGGTTTAGAATCACTAGAGTTGGAAGGAATATCAGCAACTATAGAATTTGATCCCTACCTTCTTCCTCTTCCACCCATCCTCATCTCAGAAAGGTCTGCCTGTGTGTCAGGGTATCCCAGGCAAGCTCATCTCATTGATGGCTATTGCTATGTTGATAGCTAATGCACAGTTTTCAGGGAAATTATCAGCACTGTTTTCCCCCCATCCTCTCTCTGTCTCTCTGTCTCTGTCTCTGTCTCTGTCTCTGTCTCTGTCTCTGTCTCTGTCTCTGTCTCTGTCTCTCTCTGTGTGAAGGCATATATGAGCTTTGTCAGAGGACTTTGGTGAGAGCTGCCCTTATACTGAGAGCCCAAGGTATAAAGGGGTGGGAGGAGTCATTTATTAAGTGCTTACTATATGCCAGGCTTTCTTAAGTGTCAGATTCCAAAGAAGGCAACAAACCAGACCCTGCCCTTGAGGATGTCCCATTCTCTTGAGGGAGACAATGTGTGAATAACTATGCACTTTATATAGTCTGTGAATGGGGCGTACTCTCAGAAAGAAGAAATGTGCTGGGGGGGGGGCAGGGGAAGGTGCTGAGAAGATGGGTTGGATTTGAGACTTGAAGGGAGCCGGGGAAACTAAGGGTGGAGGGAGGAGAGAGCATCTTAAGCAGGGAGGCATAGCCGGGGCAAAGGCACTGAGGTGGGAAATAGAGCATTTTGTCCGAGGAGCAGCAAGGAAACCAGTGTCATTGAACTGTAGAAGATTTATGGGGGTGGAAGGTGTAAGAAGACAGGAGAGGTGGGAAGGGACCAGGTAGTGAAAGACTTAAAAAATGACAATACCTGGTGGCTCTCGGCTTCTCTTTTTGGGGCAGATTTAGTTTTAAATCTGTAATTTGTGTAATTCATAGGAATTTTGTGTTTGGAGTGAAGCAATAAGATGGCCTGTGCTTCTGTGCCCACTTTGAAAGTGGGCATCTCCAGTAATGGGCTCAGTGGGCTGAGCCCCTAGTTCCATGGAAGGGGAGGTCATTCTCTCCTGCATGGTTCCCGTTGTGCTCTCTTGCTGCAGACAAAGGGACACTAGGTAATGTAAGGCAAGGTCAATCGCGCTGGGATTTATGAGGAATAATGTTCAATTGAGCAAAGGTATTCTTTAAGAGAATAATAAATGTGTCTGGTTTTGATTGCCCATTTTAGCTGCTGGAACATGCGCCCTCAGTATCAAAACAGTCACATACTTGCCCACTTTTCTATTTAGAATTCGTCTCTCCTGGCTTTGAAGGAGGGAATCGTGATGTGGCAGACACAAGCTGCGACCATGGGGCGGCTACCATCTCTCTCTTCCCCTCTCCTTGTCCTCTCCCAAGAGTACCTCCAAACTCTGGCCTGAAGGTTGAATTAGAACTTTTAGGGTCTTTGTGGAAAAAGTCTTGCTGGAGATTATAACATTCAATATATTTTAATTGATTTCTTAAAAAAATTGAAAACCTTTATCTTCTGTCTTAGAATCAATACTGTGTACTGGGCCCAAGACAGAAAGAAGAGTGGTAAGGACTGGGCAATGGGGGGTAAGTGACTTACCCAGGGTCATACAGCTAGGAAGTCTGAGACGTTTTGAACCCAGGGCTTCCTGTCTCTAGGCCTGACTCTTAATTTACTGATGCACCAAGCTGCCTCCTAATTGATATATTTTTTATACATAATCAAAATTTCTCCCAGCATTCCTTTCCCCGCCCCTCCCAGAGAGTTATATTTTATAGCAAATAATATTTCGAAGAGACAAAAGTCAACTAAGCCAATCAATACCTCAAAAATTGTCTGAAAAGGTGGAATTCACCACACTCGGCAGATTTCTTAGCTCTGTAAAAGGACGGGGAGGGCGTCTCGTCTCTTTTCATTGGAGGCCATGCTTGCTCTTTGCAACTGTGTACCTTCTGATTGGTTTGTGGTTGTTCTATCAGTTTAAATTGTTGTAGTCAGAGTTTTCTGGGTTCTGCTGGTTTCCGCATCAGATTGTGTAAATGTTTCCAAGCTTCTCTGGATTATATATTATATATTATATATTATATATTATATAATGGCACAGTGATAGTCTAGCGAATGCACATGCCCAGATCCTCCAGCCATTCTCCCTCGGATGGGAATCTACTTTGTTGTTAATTCTTTGCAAGCACAAAGATGCTGCTATTAAGATTTTGGTGGAAATGGGGATTTGCCTTTCATCAGCAACCTTCTTGGAGCGTGAGCCCAGCAGTGGACTCTCTAGATTAAAGGCTTTCGACATTAGAATCACTTTAGGTGCATCATTCCAAATGACATTCCCAAATGGTTGTCCTGTTGCATGATGGGTCTCTTCTCTTGCCTCAGGAACTCTCCCCATGTTTTGTCATCTAGACCAGCTTTCAGGATGGAAGGTGAAACTTCAAGTTGGTCGGGTTAGCATTCGTGCCTTGGAGCCTTCTTTCTGATGGAAGTTGGTGGTTTGCAATTTGATTGATAACTATTTTTTCTGTGTCCTTTGGCTGCTGCACAAAGACTTTTCATCGTGTACACACAGACATAGCCACGTCACACATATATTTCTGAGTTGTTTAGATACCAAACCCTTCTTGGAGGAATTTGATGCAAAGCCTTTCTTCCCATCTGCCCAGTTTCCTTTTCCTCCTTGGTGCGTTCATTTGCTTTGTGCAGAGCTTTTCTGTTTCATGTAGCCCAAGTTTTCTGCCTTGATCTCTTGCTTGGCTAAGAGTCCGCCTCTTCCCCAGGGCTGTGAGGGGTAGATGCTGCTTCTCTCCTGGTATTGTTTTTAATGATACGATCTTTAGTACTAAGGTCATGTCTGCATTTGGAATTCGTGGTGGCACCGAATAGCAGGTGTTAGCCTAAGCCAGATTTCTGCCAGCCGGCCTTTCTGTTTTCAGAGTGCTTCTGAGCAAATAGAGAGTTGCTTCTTGAGCCATTTATATTTCCCACTTGATCACACACTGGGTTATTGAGTTCCTTTGTTCCCGATTCTCCGTTGTCCAGGCTCTTCCCTTGATCTCCCTTTCTTTTTTTGATCAAGAACAATTGGTTCTGACGACTGCTGCTTTTTAGAGCTCGTTCGGGCCTCAAAGTACTCTTCCTTCCTCATCCTTGTGTTTTGCCACTATTTCCATTGCTATTTAGATATTTTGGTTATCCAAATGAATTTTGTTTTGATTTTATTGAGTTCCCTAAAGCATTTCTGTGACGCTAATTCTGGTGCTCCTGCACCTCGTTATATTGGAGCGGCTGGGTGATGCGGTGGCTGGGATGTAAGCCTGGAGTCCAGAAGACCTAAACTGAAATCTACCTTTAGTCACTCACTAGCTGGGAGTTCTTGGGCAAGTCATCTGATCTCTATTTGCTTCCATTTCCTCTGCTACAAAATGGATGTGATAACGGCACCTTCTCCCAGGGTTCTTTTGAGGAGCAAACGAGCTGATATTTTTAAAGTGCTTAGCATAGTGCGTGGCACACAGTAAGTGACACAAAAGTGCTTTTATTCTTATTTGCATGGATTAGCCATGAGAAGAGCAACGTGTCGGTGGAGGCAAGAGAGAGAGAGACACACGAGAGTCGGGCAATGAATGAACTCGTCGAGGAAGGGAAGGAAGAGCCCTTGGCATGGTCACTAGAATACCGACTGGGTCAATAGGTTAAAAACAGAAGAAGGGCAGCTAGGCCTTTCTCCCTTGTGCAGGGGCTCCCTCTCCCTGGTTCTCCAGGAGGGCAATGCTCGGGGAGAAGTGGTCGGCTTAAGAGAACCTTGTCCTGGGTCTGGCAGTATGGCAGTCATCGGGATCATCCTGAGCAAGAATTACCCGTACAGTGCTGCCGGACTCGCCCCTGTGCAGGGCCTCCTGTCCTCTTGTGCTGCAGGCATTCTGCTCTCCCTAGTGGGAATGTAAGTGAGAAGCCCTCCCTTCTCTCCGGGTTCACTTTGACTCCAAGCTTAACCCAAGACAGTCGCCGGGGAGTGCATGAAGAGGCTGACTAAGAAAGCTGTTTTGTAGACACGATCCAGAGGCTTTTTGGTTCATTTGCAAAATTCCTCCTGTGCCAGTTTGCCTCTCTGCCACCTTTTCTATCTGAGAAAAGAGGGGCGAGTGTGCCAGCCATTGTGCCAAGTACTTTCCAATCGTCGTCTCGTTCAACAAATAAGACAAGTCGGAGGAGATGCACCGTGTGTCCAGGCGGAGCCGTCATGCGGGCGAGGCGATTAGAACGAGGCTCCTCTGCTCTGGTGGTCCTTGGATGGCTCTGCGCCATGTGGTACGTCCGCCCTGTTCCCCCCATCTTATCCTGGTCTGGTACGCCTGGGGCAGCGGCGCCGTCACAGACTTCCTATTGTTCCTCTTTGGATGCTAACCCGGCTTCCACCTTCTTCCTGGGATGGGGGTCGGTCATTGGCACCGCTGCAGGGAGGGCGGCCGGTCGCTGGGATCATGCAGGGCCCAGGCCTGGTGAAAGCTCTGCAGCCGCTGCCCCCCCTCCCTTTATTCCACTGGACTTGCCCCCCGGGCCGGCATTGGGAGCTGCATTCTGCTAGGCAACTCCACGAAACTAGCCAAGGAACGCGGAAAAGAGGAAGGACAAAAAGGTCAGGCCAAACTCGGCAGGCGGCTGCGGCTCACCTTGGGGTCTGGCCTGCCGTCTTTTCATCAGGGCACTCTTCGGGCACAGATCCGCATGGCCGGATCATCGGCGCTCAGATCCCTGCCCGTACCTCGCCGCCGCCTGTCCTGACCTCGCGGATGACGCAGGAGCAGACAGCTTGGCGAGCCAAGCACAAGCCACAGGCTAGAGAAACCTTTGACACGGAATTCTTCGGTAGGAGGCGAAGCAGATAAAAGGAACGCGCTCGGGATAACTTCCCGTCGGTTCTATTATAAGCCCGTTGGTGATGCAACATGTCATCTATGAGGGCCCGGGAGCGGGCGCGGCGCTCTCCTGCTCTCCTGCTCTCCTGCTCAGTCTGTAGCCTTGGAAGAACATGGACTGTTTCCTCCTCTTCTACGGACGAGAAAGCTTTCCCTCACAGAGGTTAAGTGACTTGCCCAGGGAGGGTCATCGGGCTAATAATAGTCAGAACTGAGTTGGCACGACACCTGGACCAGATGGACAAATTTAATCCATTAGAGCAAACCAGCTGCATCGCCACATGAATGAAAGCAACGTTCAAAAACTGGAGGCGAGAAACCCCAAAATGGCCAAGGCGTTTGGAGGAGGCAGCCTGACCCCAGAGCCGTGGAGCTGGAGAGGCTCGAGAGAGCAGCTTGGACCGAGGACAAGAAAGGGAGACGACCCGCGCCCCCCCCCCCCCAACGCCAGGCAAGCACTCTGGGAGGGGGCCAAGCTCAGCAACAGACCGCAGCAGTGAGCTCTCAGGCGGACTCCAGCCCTAGCCGCATCGCTGATCCTTTCAGCTCATCAGATCAACTGCGGGGAGCAGGCCGATTTGGGGGGCCGGAACCTCCTTGTGGATGGAGAGGAGAAAGGGAAGCCCTTCCGGGTTCTGATCTTAGAATCATCTCTGATGTTGCGATCAGCCAGAAGCCATTGAGCGATTCCTCTGGGCCAGGCCCTGTGCTAAGAGCTGGGAAGTCAGTGAGAGTGAGTGAGGCAGCGCTCTCCCCAGCAAGCTTCTTCTCTAATGGAGTTTAAGGGGGCTGTAGAGGGCAGGAGCTTGCGAATAGGGATAAGCCTGCTCCCCCTCCTCATCCACGAGGGCTCCGGAGTTGATGTCCCAAAGTCCCTTTGAAGAAGCTGGGGACGCTTTCCTCTGTGTCCTTCCGTGCTCTCAGGCTCTGTCATCAGCAGCCTGGTGAACTGGCCACTTAGACCCGGGACACCTGTACATGGTTCCGTGCACTCAGAATCCTGGTTCTACCGGTACTAAGCCTGGGTTTCGAGAGGCATAGTTTGTCTTTCTGTGGTTATTAACAATGGGCCGACTCTTCCACAGTGGCCTTCCTGGATACTAGACGGCAATGAATACAAGTCAAGCTGCGAGTTCTAGCGAGGGCCGTGCAAAAGTCCTTGGTGGACCTGAGTGGGTCGAAGTACGTGACCCACAAGAGTGAGGCATGACAGGGCAAGATGGGATCTTTACTGGGGGAGGGGGAAGAGAACTGGTGGTCCATGCATGAGCTCTAACGCAGTGATCCCATGTGCAGAGATACCGAGGGTGGCTCCCGGGTGCTTTGTATGGGAGTCCCCTCTGCAGGATTTACAGAAGGCTTTGGGTGATATGAGATGTCATATATGTAATATGGGTAGAGTGTGTGCGTGCATGTGTGTGTGTGCGTGCGTGTGTGTGTGATCTCCACTGCGGGAGGGAGCACTACTCTTGATGAGATCTCAAGGGCATCAGCATCGCTGCCATCCACACTAGAGTATGGTATGAAGGGAAGCCTCTCACGCCCCTGGCTACAGTAGGGTGGGGAGGGAAGCTCTCCAGCACGAGGCCCGAGAGTGGGGTTTTATGGGCACTCAGGCCCCTGGGTAGGGGGCACATGGGAGAGGGGATTCTTGTTTGGGCATAGGTTGGCATAGAAACCCCTGAAGTGCTTTCCAAAGCCTCAATTTTAGGTTTCAATCTCAAATTCTGATTTCAACTCTGAAGAGCCATCACAGGCCCCCGAGGGATGTGGAGGAACATTTCGCCCCGTTGGGAGGCCTTAGAAAGCTCCCTCTCCCTCGGCCACTTCCGAGGGCATGGCGAGACGAACGGCAGAATAAAATGAGATCAGTGTCTGATAGCCCTTCAGGGGAAGGAGGCAAACGCAATATTGCTGCCGATAAGCATCTCTTTTGAATAACTGATTTCCATGGTAATGGTCTGCTGGGTGGAAGCCACTCAAAGCCGTAGCTGAGTAACCAGCCCCTGCTCCAGCAGCAGGCGGTGCCCATTGTTGGCACCTTTGAACCCCTCCCCCAGAAAGGCGAGAAAGGCTCATCTACTCAGGGCTTCGAAAGCTCTCCAGGACCCAAAGAGGCCTCCTGACTCCAAGCTCTCTGTCTGGCCAAGTGTACCCATGGGTCCCTACAGTGACATGAGGTGCGGCACTCTGCTTTCCAGGCCGGCTGCTCCGTGTAAATGGAGCTTCTTTGAAGAGCCGGTGGTCAAGTCCCACAGGAAAATGGCTTTCCCAGAGGATGGCAGAAGCCACTTGACACGGGCAAGAGCCTGAAAGTATGCTTGTGAGGTTGGGCCCCTTCCCCTTTCCAATTCACGGCCATTCCCCTCAGCTGACCAGCCTCAGGCTTACCAGAAAGAGCGATGCCTAACTCTTCAGTTAGTGGGTCAAATAGCAGAAAGTGTGCCCTAGAACCAACTTATCGAGACCAGTTCCATGGAGAAGTGAGGGGGGATACTGGGATGCCTTCCTTTGTGGGAGACACAGAGATCCCAGGATACTTAGAGGCTGATCCAGGCTGGGTCAACTGGGGAAGGTGCTCATCAGAATGATTTCTCTGTGGCCAAAGGAGTATAAGTATATTCTAATTCGGTGATTCCCAAAGTGGGCGCCGCCGCCCCCTGGTGGGTGCTGCAGTGATCCAGGAAAGCGGTGATGGCCACAGGTGTGTTTATCTTTCCTATTAATTGCTATTAAAATTAAAAAAAATTAATTTCCAGGGGGCTCAGGGATATTTCTTCTAGAAAGGGGGCAGGAGGCCAAAAAAGTTTGGGAAACGCTGCTCTAAGTGCTGATGCCTGGAAAGAAGCTTGATCATCCCACCCTCGGTATAGCTGTTTCTAAGGCTTGCTTGTTTGCTCACTTTTCACCAGAAGCTCATCACAGAGTTGGAAAGGGCATTTAGAGATCAAGTCCACTGACTCCCTCATTTCATAGATGAGGAAACCCCCTAGGAGAGAAGTGGGAGAACTGTCATCCCACAGATGCTTAATGGGGGAGTCAGGATTTGGACTCCACAGCCAGGGTTCTCTCTACTGAACCACACTGTCCCCAGTGCTAGGTGGTTGAGCCCCAGTCTGGATGTGATATAGATGGTTATTTGCAAAGGCCATTTGCAGGGCTGGTTTCCACTGTACGAATTAGAACGATCCCTGGAAGGAGTCCTTCTTGTGTGAGTATGTGACCTGGGCAGCAACAAGACGCCTAATTGGGTTTTCACTTTTGTTTTGCCTTTTTCACCCATTTTGACAAACACATCGTTTTTCAGAGGCAAGACTGCCAGTCAATGGGCCGTGGACACGGGGCTTCGGCACAAGCCGTCCCTCCCATCAGAGCCTCTGGGTGCTCGGCGTCTCTTTGGCCGGCTTCTTGGGACAGAATCTGGAATGTATATTTGGGGCATCGATCGGGCCAGATTTCATCAGTTCGGAACGAGGCCCCGACCAGAGATTGCATCAGCCCCAGTCCCATGGAGATTGCACACTGGAGCTGACTCACCCCAGCTTGGCAGTGTTTCTTCTGCAAAGAATGACATAGGCAAAGAAGAAAGGATTAAGTGCGCGCTCTGAGCTGGCCCTTAGGGCTGCTTCCAAGGGGCTTTACCATACCAGCTGTGATGATCTCAGTTCTCTCTTGACTACCTCATAGCTGTAGGTACCTTCCAAATAGCTCAACCCACAGGGGGGAAAAGCATGAGGCACAGAATGAAGATCGGATTTGGAGGCACGAGACCTGGGCTCCAGTTCTGGCTGTGTCTCCTTGGCCAGATCTCTGCACCCACCTCTGTGCTGTCATCTTCCTCATCCATAAAAGGAGTGGCTTAGATAATGACCACATGATCTCCAAACTCCCTTCCAGCACTAGACACTGTGTTAAGCCCAACTGTGTCCTAGGAAGAGTAGCTAGATGGCTGCGCCCGGAGTCAGGAAGACTCATCTTCATGAGTTCAAATCTGGCCGCAGACACTTACTAGCTGGATAACCCACTCTGTAAAACAAGCTGGAGAAGGAAATGGCCAACTACTCCAGTATCTTTGCCAAGAAAACCCTAAATGGGATCAGACATGACGAGAAATCAACTGAACCACCAAAGTATCCTGGGAGCTCTACCAGTCAGATGGAAGAGTGGAAAGTTAAACTGCATCGAGCCAGGAAGATTTGGGCCCAAATCCAGCCTCCCAAACTTACCCACCATATGGCCATTAGCGAATCACTTGGGTTCTTTTCTGTAAACTGGGGACACCTGGAGCACCTACCCCCCAGGGTGGTTCAGTGAGCTTATTGTCCAGGAAGGGCTTCACCCACTTTCAAATCTTCTAGTAATGGCAGTCATCACTATTATTATGCAGCTTGAGAGGCACTCTGCTTTTGGACAACTGATACAGGGAATTTGAATTCACAGCCTGAATTCAATAATTAGTGATTGGGCTGGTCACTTAACTGCCTCTTTGGGCAACGGCTCAGTTTTGTCTCCGAGGAGGACTGCTGAGGCTTTCTTTCATAAGATGTAGGAAGCTAAAGAGAAGTCAAGGGTAGCTGCCAGTCTGTGGACCCAGGAGTACCCTGGTGCCATTGGCAGTAATGAGGACATTGGGAATCAGTGCCATCATTGGTAGGCAAGAGAATGAGGCTATTATCTTTCTAGGATTAAAGTGAGCCACTCCACCAGCAGCTCAGTGCTCAGATGAGCTCTCAGGCTCATCGTTGATGACTCTGAATCTCTTTTCAAAAGCTAAATTCATGTTAGCCGTTCAGAGCAATTTAAAATCCACTTCAACCTTAATACCTGTTTGTATCTATAGGCACAAAGCTATATCAACTCGATAGCTAATCCTTTTGACCACAGAGGCCAGCTAAGAGATTCCTATGGAATTCTTTCACCATGATGGAGAAGAAAGTGTTTGATGTCCACTGTGGTTCTCCTCCGCTGCTCTGTCAAGATGTGAAGGTGACCTTGGGGTCCCTAAAGTTAGGACAGTGGGATTCACAGACTGGGGAATTTTACCAAGAGCCTGCGGCGTGTGTGTGTGTGTGTGTGTGTGTGTGTGTGTGTGTGTGTGTGTGATGGGACTGAGGGGAGAGACAGTCATACTGATTTGGCCACAGAGAGGTGGAATTTTTTGCACAATGACTCCTCTAGATCAATAGCTAAGACAGTGGGTGGGTCCTAATGTGCAGTATCAGACCCCGAATTCCTCAAGATCAGGGTGCGTCTTTCCCTTTCTTTAACCCCAATACAGTGCTCGACACATAGTGGTGTTATTGTTGTATCTGGCTATTCTTGACTCCATTTGGGGTCTTCTTGCCAAGGATACTGAAGTAGCTTGCCATTTCCTTTTCCAGCTCATTTAATAGATGAGGAAATTGAGGCAAACAGGATTCAGTGACTTACCCAAAGACACACAGCTATTAAGTGTCTGAGGCTGGATTTGAATTCAGGTCTGTTTTGCTTCAGGTCCAAGCACTCTATCCACTGTGCCATCTAACTGCCTTTTGCCACATAGTAGGCATTCCAGAAATGTTTGTTGATCAACTGATCTGTGGAGGAAGCATCTCCACCAAAGAAATCATGGATCCCTGATGTGCTTAGCAGTCCTGCTTCCCAAGAGGATGCATTTGGCAAGGTCATAAGGAACTCTGGTTAATGACGCTACTTTACTCTGGTGATATTCCATGGAGTCAAAGACTTTCCTACTGAATTTAAGAGGATTTTTGAAAAGAAAAGGTCAAATAGGAAGTGAAGATGCCATCATGATCTCTATCTTTTGAGCACAGGCTATTTGACCATTGATTAGGAATGGGTAGATAATACAAGCACATGCAGCAGTTGGGACAGCCACTTAGGCCCACATTCCCTGGTACTCATAACCAAAATATCATTTGATAGGAAGTCACTATTAGGATTCCACTGGGTCCATTTCTCTGAGTGCTACCAAACCAACCCATCAGAAGGAAGAATAGTCAGACTCTTCTCTATCCAGGGAGTCCATGTAGTATGCAAAGTACATTATGACATCTTTTCTGGACTCTTTGATTACTAGTGGGGGGGTGGTTGGATGTGATGAGATTCAAGAAATTTGGATGCGCTTGAGAATTGATTGGGGATCCTTGGAGGGGGCAGTGTTTGAGTAGGATCTTTGGGCCAGAGGACCCTCTCTCAACTCTCCCAGCATGCTTTCTAAAAGGATAATTGTGAGCTGCCTATTTCCTGCCCCGGTCTTTGTCGAATAAGTACTCATAAATTCTTACCATCTCCTGCTTTCACTCCACCTCGCCTATGATTTCTACCTGGTATCCAAGATCACTCCAGTGGACTAGATTTTGTTGCTTTTAGGGAGTGGGACAATTGACTTACTTTCTCTGGGCTTCCTTTTCCTCACCTGTAGAATGAAGGGGTTGAACTAGATTAATTAAAGTATCCAAAAGTCTCAATCTCCAATTCCACCATAACTCTTCACAGTTGCCATGTAACTCTTGAGCTCTATGAGTGGGAGTTAAGAAGAAGGAGAGAGAGGGCATGTAGATTGGGGAGGGAAACCACTGGAATTTGATTTCACCTGTGCTTGGTTTAGCAGCAGCAGATTAGCAGAGAGAAGTCCTTGGGTGACCATGAGTTTGAATGGAGAATGAGTGCCAAGAACCCTTGGGGAGGAGGGAAAGAAGACCTTTCACTGTGATTGAAGTGTGAATGGCTGATTTTAGTGATGAAAGAGCATTCTGTCAGGAAAACCAAACCAAACCAGACTTGGAGGCATTGCTCATCCAAGATAGAACCCGATCAATACTTTAGATGGATTCAGGAATGGAGGTCACCTTTTGAAACAAATGATCTTAATGACACCCCTTTAAAGAGCATCAGCACAGGCATTATAGCGACCTTTTTGCAAAGAAGCCATATATGGCCAAAGTGGAAAACGTGCTCATTACTAGAAGGAACTTTTAGAATGCCAGACTGAAAAGCAGGACCAAAGAGTGGGCTCCTCCCTAGAAGTAGGTATGCAGTTTAAAGAATAAAGAACAAGCCATTGCCAATTCCAAGTCATTAACAATGGAGAGTAATCATAACGTTTCTTTGGGTGCTTTCAGGTGGGTGGCATTTTGACATAAGAAATGCAAACCAAAATGAACTGGCCAGAAATAAAATCATTCATGGATGGAAAAGCATATCTTGTAATGATCACAAGCAAAAGCTTATTTTGGCCTCTGTTTATATATCATAGGAAGAAGCTCAGAAGCAAGAAAAGATGCGTGAGCTTCCAAATAATAGGTCTGGCTGTGGGCATGCGTTCTTTTTAAGGCGATGTTAGATCCAACCAGATATTAATGGTGAGGTTAACCAGTTTGTTGTTATCCTAAATTCTATCTTTTCTCAAGGATAACCAGTGAGAAGAGCAGAGAAGATAGTTATCCCAAATTAAAATTCTGGAGAACTCATCTACAACTTGGAAAATCAGGAAGTGTCATTGATACATAATTCCTCTTCCCCCTTTCTAAATGGAGTAAAACCTCTCTCCACAGATTGGTTCAGATGGAATGAACCTTTCCCCAAGTCATCACTTTTGATTAAGGAGCATTTCAGTGTCATGCAAAAGGACAGCTGGGTGATTATTCCCTCTTGAAATCATATCTGAATAATAAGCAGTCAAGGCAACGACCAAGGCTTTTGAATATTTAGGGAATCTTTATTTTCTAATCTCAGAACATTTCTCCATCTGATTTCTCCTCAGATACTCATGCAAAACTTTCCTTAAAGCTGCAGTATGCTAAGAATGCCTGATGGGAAACAGCTGGGACCACTGCAAAAAATGTTTGCATTCTCAGTACCACCAGTATCAAAGTTATCAGCTGCCTCATTGACTGATCCCCCAATAACGACTGGGTTCACTAAATCTGGATTTATCAAAAGAGCTCAACCTAATTGGATCCAACAGCTGCCTAGAACAAAAATTAATAGATGAAGAGAAAGGATGTATTAAAAGCCCTGGAAAAGCAAAGAGGAAACACACCAACCAAATGAGTGGTTTGACTTTAATCAAATCTATGTGCAGGAAACAGAAGTCCTATGTTGAACTCACCATTCTACCAGTATTCAAAATGGGTGGTGAGTTAAAAAACTTGCTTTCTGGGAATATATATATATATATTATATGTTAGTAATAACATATAATATTAGGGAAGCTGATGGTTTGATCAGGGCCAGAAGAAATTAAGGTTCATCTTCTACATTACAATATATATATATATATATATATATATATATATATATATATATACAAATTAGCTTTTGGTGAACATTGTAACATAATGATGAACCATCATATTTAATGTTTACTTGGAAAAATCCATTGAAAATCTGATGATAGTCTTGGAGAATGGGTAAATAGCAAAACCCAGTAATGGCAGGTTCAAAAGTACAGTAGAGTAAATGCATAAAATGACATAATTTCCAAACTTGCTCAAGGGCCAGTGGCAGCTTTTCCAGCATATTAGACCTTTTCCCTTGTTGTCTTTACACCCCTACTGCCTACAGTTGGGTCAGGCCTGTAGAAGACCCTTATGAAAGGCTTTTTGAATGGATGAGTGAATGAGTGGATGGATGAGTGAATGAATAAATGCATAGCTAAAATGTGGACAGAGGTCTATTTATACAAGTCCCATTTCTGAACTATCACTTAGCTTCTAGTTTGTGTAAAACACTTATATTTCCTTTCTTTCATGAGTTAGGTGGGTGGGATAGGGTTTGCTCCTCTACTATCCTCACAGTATCAAGGGAAGTTGGGAAAAGGCCTCCAGCCCATCAGGAGGACCTCCAATGGTAAAGTTCTGAGAGGCCATGGACAAGAGTCGCACAGCATGGGCTAGTATAAATGGGGTGTAAACTGCATGCAGTGAGCCCTGAGGAGATACCAGATCACTGAGCTGATGTGACTTGACAGAGGCTTTGGATCACATTGGCTGCCTTTGCCTAGATTATTATGCCTAATAATAATATCTGAGTCTGCTCTTGGTACCATATACTGGTCCCATGACATCCTCATAGGTGGTCTTATTTCACAAGAAAAAAATCAGACGATAAGAGAGTTGATGCTGATACACCGAAATCTCTTTGATCTGGAATTCTGTCAGCATCTGGGCAGGAGGTGGTCGTATCCTCTGAAGCTGGAGACAGGCTTCATTTCAGTTCCCAGGAATTACTCATCATGTATTTACTTTTCATGTACTAGCTCAGTCACCTTCACCACTCTGGAAAGCTGCAGTGTGGCTCACAAAATCATTCAGGATGGAAGGGGTTCATGCAGGGCATTTCTGTGCACCGGGGTGGCCACATATCAGACTGCATCTTTTGTACTTGTGGTGCTTTCTGTTGATGGGAGAGATCCTTTGTCTTGGTTTTCAGTCATCTCATAAGGCTTCTTTCTACCAGTGTAAGGTTGTCTGTCCACTGATGTTAAGTGTCATTGTCCCAGTCATTCTATAACTGTTTAGGAGACAGACAAACAATATCTGGTTCTCTTTTCCAGTGCAAACATTTCTAGATGAGCTCTTAAATGCCTGTTGTGCCAAGGCACATGTTGTCATCCTATTGAATCAGATTGAACTTGAAATCCTCTATGACCCTCAGGTCCTCTTCAGATGCTTTGCTGCTATCTAGCTACAGCTCCTTTCTCTTGTACTTGTGAAGCTGATCATTTGAATCTATCAGGTAGACAAGCAGTTGGCTATAGAGACACTTCTTGACTCTCTTCTTTGGTCACGTTTTCCTGGTTTTGCTCCATGCAGGTTAAACTTTTTGTCTTTTGGCTCTCAGATTCACTTCTCAAATTCCTTCTTAACCAGTTCTCTTTCCTTCCATGTTGAGATCCTGGCTTGGACCTTTCCTCAGCTTTTTATTTACCTGCTGGAATTTCCATTTGGAATTTGCCTTTCCACCATCCTCCTAAGTATTCTTTCTTAGATCCTCTCATGAGAAATCTCTTCCTTTAGGTCTTTTAATTGCTTAGAAGACAGCCTTCCTCCCCTCTAATTGTTAGAATCCAAACTTCCTTCAAGACTCAGCTCTTCTTCTGCCTCTTGTCCTACAAGCACTCTTTACTGATTTTTCTCTGTGTTTGTCTCCTTTATTATTTATGTTCAAATAATAAAAATCATAACAGTATCTAGTGCTTTAATTTGCACAATGCCATACACATGTTCTCTTATTTGATAAGTAGGTGCAATTATCACCCCCATTTTACAGAGGAGGAAACCAAGTTTAAGAGTTTAGGTGATTTCCCAAGATCACAGTTAGTGTCTGAAGCTGGATTAAAACTCAGGTCTTCTTTATTGCAAATCCGGCACTTTTACCTTAAAAGGGAAAAAGGGGGTTTTGGTTGGATATGCTAATATTTAAAGGTGTGATCACCAAGAATTGAATAAATATCAATTCTAAAATGATTTTGGTAATTTATTTACAAAATATAAGAGAGAGTAGAAGTAGAGAGATATGAAGAGGGTAGAGTAAGAGATCTAGCTTAAAGAACTAGACTATGTACTCAATCCCTGGTTTTATTCTGGCAGAGCTCCAGAGGTCCCAGCCGGAGAGCCTAAGTTAGTTAACAAGATGTTTCACCACAAGAGCTTTTCCCAATCAAGGGAGCCTCTGGAAAGGTAGTACCTCCAGGGAGGCTAAGGTATTCAGCCTTTTTCACTCGCTACGTATAGTTCTAAGGGAAAGATTTAAGAATAGTCTCACCAAGTTCAAGGTCCTAGCCAGAGCTTCTTCAGGTCCAGTTCCAGGCTGAAGAGAACTGAACTCATTCAACTTGAACTTGTCACTCTCTTTTAAAGGGGCTTCTTTTGCGCCACTTCCTGTGCCTTCCTCTTAGTTTACATGTCCAATCATAATAGATACTTTTCTTAGGACTGCCCAGGAGGAAGTCAGTAAATTTTTATTCATCACTCATTCTAGCACACGTGGGTCACAGACCTCCCAACTTGTGAATTAAGTGGGGATGTTCTCACCTTTGGTGATTAGATTAAGAACTGGCAGAGCAGATTTAATTTTATTATCACATACTACCTAGATGGATTATCATACCTATGGTCATATGTTTACATGATGTCTTCCCTTACCAAATTGTAGAATGTGAGGCAAGGACTGTTGAAGATTGGTTTTGGAGTCAGAGGTCTCAGATTTAAATGCCTACATTACCATGGACAATTCCCTTTACTTCCCTGGGCCTCAGTTTCCTTGACTTCAAAATGAGGGAGTTGTGTAAGATAATAAAGATAAGGATAAGACAAAAGTAGTGTTAATAATAGCTAGCATTTATCTAGTATGTGAATGTTTACAAAGTGCTTTATAAATGCTAATTTGTACAATTCTCATAACAACCCTGGTACTTTTGTGATCTCCATTTTACATATGAGCAAACTGAGGCAAAAAAAGTTCAATGATTTGTCCAGGGTCATAATGTTTGTGGTAGAATTTGGACTCAGATCTTCCTGGCTCTAAATGTGACTCTCTATCTCCTGTGTTTTCATCCTGATACCTACATTGTCTCTCAGTTCCCTTCCAGTTCTAGATGGCCTATGTTCCCTTGTGCCTATATCCTTTTAGATACTCAACACGTGGTTGTTGGATTGGTTTGATTTGGATCCTGTCAAGCTACCTGCTCAATCTGAGTCTCTTTCTCATCTGTAAAATAGAGATAAGAATACTTGCACAACTTGCCTTAGAGAGTTCTTATCAGGAAATGGTTAGCGAAATGTTAGCTCTAATTGTCCAGCGTGGTGGATATTTGTGCCAATGCCATAGCCATAGGTCACTGCAGTTGGATGGTGCATCCTTGCTGCCATTTTCCAGCATACTCTATGGCCACCCTGCCATCTCCATGTTACACTTTCACAGAGTCAGCTTTAAGAGACAGCCACTGAGTGAGAGTCTCTTTCTTTGGACCCCCCAGTGGAATATTACTGGCTCTTGGAACCTTGTTTGCTGATTGATTTCCATTTAAAATGAGACCTTTGAACACAGAAGCCAATTGGAAAATGGGGGGATGATAGATGGGTTTTTCACCTGTTACTGTCATTTTTGAATTCATAAAATCTTATGTTTCTCTTGTGCTTTATGGTATGGAAACACTCCATATGTTGAGAAATACCCCCTCTTCTTGAAGGATTTTTGCTGCTCTGGGCATCTTTCAAAGGTAAAAGGCTTCATAGTATCTTTGTAGAGAACTGGGAGAGATACACAGTGGGAATAGCAAAGGCCAGAATTCTGGAGGAGGCCTCAATCCACCTGCTTTTTTATAGTGGGGAGATCTTCCACAGCTGTTTGAATTGGATGAATGAATTAGATCCATTAAATTTATCTTTCATCTTCTCTGACTGAATCCTTCCAAGTTCTCAGAATGTACTTTTTTGGTGGGGCAGTGGAAGTGGCTGTTTACTTCTCAGGGCATTCCAACAGCAAAACTACAGGATGATCCACTCTAGTCAGAGATGCAGGAGAGAAGCCTTCTCTCGCTACCCCCACGATGGCTAATTGGAATGTGGGTGTAGCCTTGGTTTCTCAGTATCTCTTCCAGCGCAGGCAAGTCTCTGGTTGTTCCTGCCAAGTTGGAGAGATCCAAGTGATGGTACTTAGCTCATGTTTTCCAAGGTCTTGCCCTGTGGTCAAGACTTTCTCCATCCCAATAGATTTGAGAATGATTATCTTGGGATCTTTTGGGAAAGAAAAGGGGTGAGGATGTTGTCCCAAGAAAGGGCCTCCAAGCGCCACAATGCTGGCCAGGACACGACCATTTAAGTTTCAAAACTAGCTTTTTGGTGGGCTCCCTGATCCACCAAAAGTTCTTTAAAAATTGAGGAGACAGATGTCTACCTTAGGTCTTTGGAGGCTTATTCCTGAGGCTGAGGCTGTTCCCCAGAGCTAGGGCACAGCACTCTGGTGCACTAGCTAGGAAATACCGTTTGGAAGATGTTTGGGCTCACACATGCTGGGAGCCCTGCCTTGATTCCACCTTTCACTCATCTGATGAATCTTGAAAGATTACCCAACCTCTCTGGCCTTTGCCCTGCTCTAAAAAGGGTCCAGTGACGTCTGCATGGCCTCCTAGATCTGCATAATGGCTAGTGAGATGATTGGAAAAGGGCTCTTAGGGCTTGAGGAGAATATCCCTAGCGAAATTCAGTAAGCTTCAGTCTGTCACAGATGCGGGAAGCCGGGAATGAGAGTACATGTTGTATGGAGAGGTGTGTGTGTGTGTGTGTGTGTGTGTGTGTGTGTGTGTGTGTGTGTGNCTACATATATGTGTGTGTGTGTGTGTGTGTGTGTGTGTGTGTGTGTGTGTGTGTGTGTGTGTGTATGTGTGTGGTTGTGTTTATGTATACCTTGTAGACATTGAATTTACCTTGAAAAAAAGCCAGGGAGGAAGCCCTGAATGGGGTGAGATGGGCTTAGTGGACAGCTCCTGCCACCACAAGAGGGAATCAGCTAACCCGCCTGATGGCAATCTTATTCTGTGGTAGAAGAAGCCCAGCGCATAGGAATCCTGGGCCTCTGGTTGGCCTGCCCTTTGCTGTGGTCAGAGGACAGCTGCAGTGTCAGTCTGGCTCTAGGTGCTCTGGCTTAGGAAGGGCATTGGTGGACTGGACAGTGTCCAGAGGACAAGCACCAGGATGGACAATGCTGAAGAACTGGTCAAAGAAGGGGGAGATCACTGGTCCTGAGGAGACAAGGATGGGGTTCCAGAGCCAGTGTCTGTGCAAGAAAGATGCTTGTGAAGAAGCACTCCACTAGGAGCAGCAGAGACTGACCTCAGCTCGAGCTAAGGAAGACCTTCCCTCACAATGAGAGATCTCTGACAAACCAAGTGCTCTGCTGCCCAGGGAGCACGGCTCTCCTCACTGCATGTTCACCTGCTGCTTACGGTGGAGAGGGAATTCCTTTTCTCAGAACCTCAGAGAGGGTGAGTGACTTGGCCATGGACACATAGCCACTGGGTGCCAGAGGCCAGCTTTGAAGCCAGGTCTTCCTGAGGTCAAGCCCCATCTTCTAGGCATTGCGTGACGCTGCCTCTCTAATCTCCCTCCTCTCAGTCACCAGTGATCCTGTGTGCTCCTCTGTGTACTTGCTGCCTCTCACCTGTAGGAAGCCAGGTCTGGCTCTCCCTTTGGAAGGGCCGCATGGGCACATAATGGGGCTGTACTTTCTGCAGCCCAGCTTCCTCACAATCTCAACCCATCCTTTTCCTCTCAACTGGTGTGGTGCCATTCTGGCACTGTGCCAAGACCTGTGTGAAGCCTTGCTTAGAGGGAAGCCCAAAGAGTTCCCTTTCCAGGCTTTGCTGTGAGAGGTCCCCACTGGGGCGCCTCTTCTTCTTCTTTAGGACTGTTCATCCTTGGGCTTCTCTGAGAACTTCTGAAGGGTCTCGTCTCCTTTGTGAGCCTGAGCCATTGAGTGCAAAGAGCAAACCTACTGGGGAATTAGATTAGGAGTACCCGGAGGCCAGGGACTGCCTTTTTTTTTTTTTTTTTTTTTTTTTTTTTTTTTTTTTTTGTAAATCCAGCACCTGGCACAGTGTCTGGCACACAGTAGGTGCTTAATTAATAAATGTTCACCGACTGGCTGACATCAGAATGAGATGACTGTGCAGTTCCTGGCTTGATGAGAGAGAAATCAAAGCCCTTCTGAGCCACGTCCCCAGAGGGTAGGGCAGAAAACAGCGCTGAATCATGGAATGAAGCCATTTTGGAGATGGCATGAAGGCCAGAGGCTTCCAGTTCAATTCTCCTCAGATAAGAGGCCAGCATCCATTCAGGAGTATTCAATGAAGCCCTCTCATGAGGACCAGTCTACTGTCAGGCAGCCCATCGCCCTGGGGCCAGCTCTAGACACCAGGGAACATAAGGTCTCCATCTTTGCCACTCAGTAGGAGCAGAGCCTGGAGGACTGGGCTGTGTGTGTGTGTCCTCGCCAGGCCCAGATTCTTTCTCCATAATGCTGGAGGTCATAGGAGGTGGCTCTTGGCTGCTGGTGATGAGGCCCTTCTGGCCTGGGCTTCAGTCTTGGCTGGTCTATTAGGGTCCAAAGGGCTGGCGTTCAGGTCCAGTCACTCCCCATGCTTGGCGCAGCATTACTCGGGAGGTGACATTCCCCGGCTCTTCTCAGTGGGAAGCGAGCGCTTCTTGATTGACGAAGAAGGGAATTAGAGGCTTTCCAAGATGGCTGATGCTTCTGAACATGAAATAACATTGCAAACGCTCCGGCTTTTCTAAGTCGGCCCTTTTTTAAAACAAGGATCAGATTCTTTAAAAATTCTTTAAAAAAAGAATGTTACAAAATGAAACAACAAATGGGATCATCAAACCGGAGTTGGAAGGACCTTAGAATCCTTCATGCCCTAAAGGAGGAAGCTGATGCCTAGTGGGGGAAGGCTGCCTCCTAAAGTCATTCTGGAGGGTAAATGGGAGGGCTGAGATTTGAACTCAGTACGCTGCCTCCCAAAGTAGTCTTATGGACACTACGATAGACCTTGGTCTGTTATTGCATTTGGAATAGTAATGGTTGAGAGTCTGGAGAGTGTGTTCTCTGAGTTCTTCTGAAAAGGAGGGCCTTGACTCTGCCCTTTTTCTGGCAAGGTTTTCCCCTCTGTGGCCTCAGTTTCCCCAGGGTTGGACCATGTAATGCCCAAGAGCCCTTCCAGCTCTAACAAGATGAGATTCTATCCCAAGAATCTTGCCACATTTGTAAGCTCTGTGGGAGGCCCCGTCACCCTCCAGACCTAAGCCGAGGATGCTCCTCTCAGTTTATGTCCCTCCATGTTGTCTTTCCTGCTGGTGGAGCCGCCTCTCCTGTGCCTCGGTCTAGCCCCTTGGTTGGCCCAGTAATCATAAAGCTTTGTTGTCAGCCATTTCAGTCCTATCTGACTCTTCAGGGTCCCGTTTAGGGTTTTCTTGGCAAAGACGCTGGTGCGGTTTAGCATGTCCTTCTCCAGGCCATTTTACAGATGAGGACATGGAGGCAGACAGGGTTCAGTGACTTGCCCAGGGTCACACAGCGCCAGCTTCGAATTCAGGAAGCTGAATCTCGCCCACTTCAGGATCACTGCTTTGTGCTCTGAACATAAAACGAAAATGGTTTCACTTTTCGTCATTTGTTCTGTTTATTCGATAGAGAGCTCACTACTTGATTCCAATGTCCATGGGGATTACTAGGCGGCCATTCCGCAGCCCGAGGCGGCTTTCCTGCCTCTGGGGCGGCCCAACAAGCAGAGGGTCCGGGATGGAAGGGGAAGACCCCCTTGGGGGAGGCCATTTCTGTTGGAGAGTTTCCTAGTTTTCTCTCTCGGAGGAGGGGCCGCTGGCCAAGGGGGCGGGGCAGACCCCTCTCCGCTTTGACAGTCAGGAAAGAGTGACCCGTACCGAGCTGGGCAGGACCAGTTGGGCTGTTTCCTGCCCTTTAGGCCCTGCGCTCTCTGCTTCTCAGGCAGCCAGTCTAGAGTGGGGAGATACCTCCGAGACGGCCAGGGTGGATCCAGAGAGAGTGGTGGGCGAGGGATGCCACTTCCTAGTCCAGCATCTGTCCTTGAATGAATGAGTGACCGCGCCGCTGAGCTTGGCCAGGGAAGAAGGACTGTGGCGGAGGCCGCTAGGCAGCAGGTCCGCGTATCAGCACAAATGGTTTAGGAGCCTCCTGGGGGGGCCAGCCAGCGCTTTCCTCCAGGCTTTCCGGCCCCCTCCTCCCCAACCCCCTCGTCCTGTTCCAGCCGTCTTTATCCCCACAAACAAACAAACTGGAACAAGAACAAACTGCCCTAGAAAATGATGACCAACCTATTCCTGTGTTGCCATTGCGAAATATGCCAATAATTAGGGACGATGCTATTTTCCATCTTAAATCACCCACTAGATTCAAGGCTGAGGATGTAGAAGCTATTAAGCGGAGGGCCCGACTTTCTTTGATGAGCCCAGGAAGTTAACAAAGGAGATGAGAGCTGTGATGGGATTGGATGATCCGGATTTTAATGATTTTTTATTTTGTATTTGGACACTTTCTATCAAAGAGGGACCATGAAAAATTCATAAATGAGACAAGAATGACCCAAAGATTGACCCCATGGCTGGAAAATCAGAGAGAACTTGATTTGAATTCTGTTGCTAATTATAGGCTACTCAAGCAAGCAGGTAAACCTGTATTAAAGGCCACGGAGCTTGGTCATGGGCCCATCCTGAAGATATGTGAGGCTCCCAGTGGTGCTTGGCAGAGGCTCAGAGCTCGGGCTTGGACTTTCTGCTCCTCTGGTTTAGGATCTAAGAGTGTGCAAGTTCCACAATGAATGAGAGCCCCAAATGTGAGAACAGCGAAGAAGCCTCTTCTCATCAGATGACTGGGGTGTTCAGGTAATCCAGCGAATGCCATTTAATAGAAGGGGACCGTGCCCAGAAGCCTGAGCCAGGCAGAACGATGATGGGGGATACTGGGAAGAGAAATGCAAAGTCAAAAGGAGCAGCAGCAGGGAGAAAGTTTTGGCTTTTTGACAAAAACTGTGAGCCTTAAGAACCTTCATTTCTACCACGTTCACACAGCAAAACAGGCAGCAATACCAGAAGCCAGGCATGATTGCCCAAGAAGGGAGGAAGAGTGGAGGTAGGCTAGTGCAAACCTATTGAAAAGCTTAAGATATAACAGGTGATCAAGACTCCAGGCCAGAGGGACTCTATTGCCTCATTCTGAACTAGAGAGAGAACCATTAGAGCCATTCCACCCATGCATATTTGTCCAAGTAGTTCTGGAGTATATTGAAAAGAACCTTTATTTCAGGCATTCAGTTTAGAACTGGCATACTTAAAAACAACTAAGCTTCAAACAAGGGGACTCCATTGGTAGAGACACCTGCATTTCCCAAATTGTGGCTTGATTTAACTCTGCTTGCAATTTAAAAAGTGAATCTTAGAAGTCTGATCAGCCTAAGGAAGGAACTTAGGAGCTCCCGCGACTGGGTCAGACTAAGCAGAAGAGGATGAAGGGATCAAGGTGTATAGACCTAAAGGGATGCTGTGTTATATGACCCCATAAAACATAGTCTTTAATGCCACAAAGATTAAGAGCTTCAATCTGGTCCCTGGAGAGAGCGAAGAATTATTGGAGGCAGCACCAAAGAGCAGTAGGTTCCAAAGTCTCTCCACTAACCACAGAAAAGACCCATCCCTTCTGGCAGCCATCTCCAGACAGAGGCAGCGACTTGTGGTCAAGCTTCCCTGGGAAAATACTTCTTTTTAGTGGGACTTTGCGGGGACTAAAACCATAGATCTGTAGGATCAGAGAGTTGGAAGGGTCCTGAGAGGCCCAGAAGAACCTAAGCTCCTTGAGGCTGGGGGCTATTTCATCTCTGTCTTTGTATGCTCATTCACTAGCACAGGGAGGAATCTACAGGAGGTGCTCCATCCATGTTTCCTGCATGGATGAATGCATCTAGTTCCCTTCAATTAAATTCAACAAATATTTAATAACCACCTCCTATGTACAACCTACCACTAAGCAATTTGCTTCGTTTCAAGATAATCAAGACAAGACCGCAATGGTCTCTGCCCTTTAGGAGGTGCTGTTCTTTTGGGGAGGTAGAGTTTGTAAGGAGATAATGGATGAAATGTAATAATGATTGCTAGCTAGCACTTAGATATCACTGTCGGATTTGTGGTAGATATCATATATTATCTCATTTGATGCTTTCCATAAACCTGTGAAATAGATAGGATTTGTCTTGATTTACCAGGTAAGGAAACTAAAGCAGATGAAGGTAAAGTGTCTGTAAAGTGATGGAAAGCTTCACCTAGCTAGTAATATATGAGGCAGGATTTGAATTTGGATCTTTTCAACTGTGGTACTCTATCCCCTGTGCAACCCAGCTGTGTAAAAGTAATATGAGAAGGAAAGAATATTAATAAGTGAGAGGCCTTAGCTGACCCTTCAAGAAAGATATGGTGTAGAAGACACAGAAAGAGTGTATCTCATATATGGAGAATAGCTTGTGGAAATGACCAGAGACTGATTATGGAACATTAAGTATAGGCGTTAGGTACAGGTGCTATTTGGCTGGACTATAAACAGAGTGAAGGGGAATTGTGTGAAATCAGAAATGAAAGGTGGTTGGGATCCTGACTGTGAAGGTCTACCTTAATCACCAGGCAGAGGATTTTGTCCTGTATCCTAGAATGGGGATGCTTTTTCAAAATTCAGTTTTTTTATTTTGCAGTGCCAAATTCCCTCCCTTTTCCCTTGCCTCTTCCACTTACTATGAAAGGAGGAAAACCAAAGCCTATTATAGATAAGCATAATTACCCCAAACAATTTCCCACCTTCACCATGACTTGCCCCCCCCAAACGGAAAGAAAAGAAAACATGTTTCAGTCTGCGCTTGGAGTCTGTCACTTCTCTCTCTGAAGGTAGTTAGATCGTTCATCATGAGTCTTTTGGAATTGTCGCTAGTCATTGTGCTGATAAGAATTCCCAATCCCGAGGGTTGATTATTTCTACAATATTATTGTCATGTATAAATTATTCTCTTGGTTCTGCTCACCTCATTTTGCATCAGTTCATAAATATCTTCCCAAGTTTTTTTCTGAAATCATCCCCATTTCTTATTTCATCACCTTCACATTCCAAAACTTGTTCAGCCATTCTCTCATTGATAGAGACCCTTTGAGTTTTCAGTTCTTTGCTATTATGAAAAAGAGCTCCTATAAATATTTCTGTAAATGTGAGTGCTTTTCCTCTTTTTTCTTATCTCTTTGGGGTACAGACCTAGCAGTGAAAATGTTAGGCTAAAAGGTATAAACAGTTTAATAACTTGTTGGGCAAGGGTACAAATTGCTTTCCAGAATGAGTGGACCAGATCACAGCTCCATCAAGAAAGCATGAGTACCTGTTTTCCCCCCTTTTCTGTCATCTTAGCCCATCTGATTGATGTGAGGTGGGATCTCAAAGTTTTAACATTTTTTTATTTCTCTAAGTTTTAGTGATTTAGAATATTTGCTAATATGGCTATTGATAGTATAAATCTCTTCTAGAGTGGAGATGTTTAACCCAATCTCCACAGAACCCCAAGCGGTCCATGGATACGATGGACTCAAATGGCAAAAAAAAAAAAAATTGTTTTCATGATTCTCTATGTGATGTGTATCATTTCCTTCAGTAACTTAAATGAATGATCCTGAGAAGGAGACTATAGGAGTCACCCAATTGCCAAAGGACTCCCTGACACCCAAAGAAGGTCTAAAAGCCTTGACCTACGGGTCAGTGGGGTTCTGGAGAAGAGGAGTGAATTGGTTGGATGAATGCTTTAGGGAGATAACTGTGGCAAGTGGGTGAAGGCTACATTGGAATGGAGAGAGGATGAATTAGGAAGACCAGCTAGGCGGCGGCGGCTATAATAGTCCAGAAGAGAGGTGATGAAGGTTTAGGTGTGGTTATATGAGGGAGAGAAAGGAATAAATGAGAAAGGTGGCAGTGAAAAGACTTGGCAACTGATTGAATGTAGAGGAGGGGGGAGGGCAATTATTCAAGGATGCCTCCAGGTTTATGAACTCTACCTACGATATTCCTCTGGATGATGCTCTAATCCAGTGGCCCTATCAGAAGGGGATTAGAATTAGAGTTGAGTGGAACCTTAGAAGAACCCTGCCAGAGTCAGGGTGCCATACCATCCTTGCCATCCTCTGCTAAGGGGCGAGGATGAGGAACCCGTGGCCCTGCCTGGGTCTTCAAAGTTTCTTCTGAACCAAATTTTCACCTAGATTTAGAGTCCAGCTGCAGAATGATTCTCAATTAGAACTAGCAACTATGATCCTTCCAATGCTCTCTTCATAGCTCTTGTTGCTCAGGGAGGCTGGGGGGGGTGCGGATTGACATTAGTGGCCAAAGCCTCCTACACCAGTGCTCTGCTGTCATGTCACTATCAAGCTGAATCCAGCTTTGTGAGGAAAGTTTCACAGTGCATAGCGGCCCAGAGGGGAAGAAACTTACCTTTGGTAGGTCATTGCTGGTGACTAGAAAGGAAGGCCAGTAAGAATAAAAGGGAAGGAATTAAAGAAAGTACCCAGAGCGGTGCTCTGAGGTGTCTGCTTTCCACGTGTTCCACTATAGAATTCTGGTGAGACGCATGAAGCCCTCAGTGTAGGATGTGAGAGCGGATTAAGAATGATCACGCCATGGCCCCACTGAAAGGAAATCTGGACATTTCCCCCCCTACCTTGCCCCTTCTTCGTACTGCTCTTCTAGCCCTGCCACCCACCACTTCAGCATTTTTTAGAAAGACATTTTATTAAGGATTAAATGCAAAAAGTAATTAAGCTCTAATGAAACTAATGGACTGGATTGCAAAGCACCAGGATGGCAAGTGGCATTCCCACGGACCAAGCTAACCACAGCAAATCTAGGTCATTCTCTAGTTTCCTCATTCTTTTCCATTTCTCCCTCTCCATCTCTCTTCCATTTCTTTGCCTCCTCCTCCTCCTCTCTCTCCCCTTCTCCCCCACCCCGTTTCCTTCTCCCTCCGTCTCTCCTCTGCCCTCTTCTCCTTCCTGCCCACCTTCCAGGTGCAGGGCATTGCTTACCTCGTATTTACCAACTTGGACCCTTCTCACCAGCTCTGGTTCCAAAAAGCAGATTGCTCCAAATTGTAAAAAGGTGGGGCACCAGGGACGCTCAAATCAGAGACAGAACAAAGTGCTCTTGGCAGCCTTTAGGTCTGCAGGAGCCCGAAGTCAAGGGCGCGGTAGGGGTGAGCTTCCCTCTGTGGCTATGGCTTTGCTGCTCCCTCTCACCGTTCCAGATTTGTGCCCTGCACTCTCGATTGTCTCTCTCAAAATCCTCTCCCAATTGTCTGTCCAACAACTCTCTTTGGCCAAGTGCAGGATTGCACTCGGCATTCTGTTGGTCAAATGTGAGTCCTGTCATCTCACTTTGAAACTGGACAGCACCCTGGGGACAGACCTCCATAGGGTGGGAATAAATATTACATTGAAAATGGGAGGGGGCAGCTGGGTGGCTCAGAGGATCAAGAGTCAGGCCTAGAGACAGGAGGTCCTGGCTGGGTTCAAATGTGGCCTCAGACACTTCCCAGCTGGGTGACCCTGAGCAAGTCACTTGACCCCCATTGCCTAGCCCTTACCGCTCTTCTGCCTTGGAACCAAAGCACAGTATTGATTCTGAGATGGAGGGTGAGGGCTTAAAAATGGGACTCAATGAAGGAAGGTTGTTGCTGGGAGAGCCATTCTTTGGCCTCGGGGCAATCAGGACACTAGAGACAATTTCTTTCTCACTCTTCAGTGAAAACAAACAAACCAGACTAAGGATGCCCTCCTGAGCTCAGCGTGGATGGATGGATGAACCTCTAAGAAAGCCAGAGTTGTGTGAGCACGACTCTACTTTCCTCCCTTTCTAATGGCAGGGAGCACTCCCAGCCTGACCCCAGCGTGGCCTAGGCAGGGCCGTGTGCTGTTTGGTTCTTTCTTTTTGGTGTGGGTCCATGGCTGGCCTTGTGCACGCTCCGGTGTCAGGCAGACCCTTTCCTCCTCTCCAGGTAGTCCCACGAGTTAACAGGAGCAATCTTCTAGTGCCAGGCAGAAGATGGCACCAGGGCACGGACCCTAAAGGCTTCCCAGCTTGTGCCCTGCTGATGTAGGACTGCCCGCCTTCCCGGAGGAGAAGTTAGGAGCAGCCAGAGGCAATCAGTGGCGTGCCATGTGAAGACCAGAGAAGCCTTTCCAAAGGCGTAGTATAAAGCCCTGCATTTGTTAGCTGTCGCCCTTTAATCCACAAAAGGGGGTCCTTCAGAGCAAGCAGATTTGGAGTGAATTCATAGAGTGAAGCCCTAAATTCCTGGCACTGTGACCTAGAGCAAGCCCCTCCTCTCTGTGGGCTGCCTCAGTTTCTCCCATCTGTAAACTAAGAGTGTCATGCTATTTGCCCTCTAGAGTGCTTTCTACCTCTAAATTCCCCTGCGTGGGCTCAGGCGAGGGGTCCCTTCAAAGGACAAATGGCCAGCCTTGGCACCAGCAGGAGTCTCCTTGGTCCCAGAGCTGGTCCAGAAGCACATAGTGAACCTGCAGCCAGACATCTTTGATGATGTTTGGAGCTGGTACAATTGGGAGAAAACACAGGCCTGGTGGCCCAGGAAGCCCACTAAACGGGCCCCAAAGAGGCGTCTTCGAAGGCTGACGTTCGCCTTCGGAAAGCCCTGCCTTTCCTGTATCCTTTCAGAGGTCTTTCCACAAGCCCCTTTGTGCCAACAATGGCTCCTACGGGCGCATGTGAACTGATGATTTCCCTGTTCCTGTTTGATCTTTTCCATCTCTTGCTGTGTGTCAGGCACCAGGCTGAGCAATGGGGTGGCCAAGGAAGCAGGCTCTGCCTTTAAGGGGCTCACATTCCAGTGGGGGAGATAAAGGTGTCCACAACAACAACAAACATTTATTAAGAGCTCCGGGCCAGGGGTTGAGGGAAGGACAGAAACCCTCCCCTGCACCCCCCAAACACAGAGTAATCTCAGAGGGGAAGGCCGCCCGGTTTTTATTAATCCTGAGCGCTGAGTGGTAATTATGTCCTACGCCACTATCCATGTTAGGAGCAAATAAACTGGGAGGAATTGTAGACCTTCTCTTTCTAAGCACTGGGGATAGCTTAAGTGTTAAGAGATTGATGACTTTGCTAAAATCTGGGCAAATTCATGGCTGGGGGGAAGAGGCTATAATTACTTAAACATATATTGCTTTCCAAAACAAACAAAACAACAGCCAAAGTCATTAAGGTATTCTAAACCTAGCCTTGAGCTCCATAATTAGGACAGCCCTAATTATTTTCATCTCTTCTGCCATCTTACCTCCCAGAGTCCACCATTTTCTCCATTCCCTTTAATCGGATATGTCCAGCGCTTCTGGATTCTTCATTGGACGCCATCGTTTATATTCCTCTTCCAATTTATATTCCCAAAGCATTTATTCTTCTGTGTTGGCTATGTGCCAGGCACGGGGCTAGGCACTGGGGATAAAGTCTGAGCCTTGGAGGATTATGGGAGGAGCCTGTAAATATAGCGTGAGGAGGGCTAAAGCTCAGAATAAGCAAGGGAGAGGAAGGACAACCACAGGCCTCGGGATCCTGGGTTATTTAGCATTTGTGTCAATGGCTTCAATGCTGGCATTCATTTCACGATCCCCACATTTTCAAATGATACAAAGCTAAGGCAGGAGGGAAAATCAAGACACTGACCAACAGAGCCGGGTTCCCAAAGACTGAATCCAATAGGATAAAACTCCACAGGTATAAATGCCGATAACTACAAATAAATGATATAATGTATGAATTACTTTGGGACAAAACCAGGTAGCTCAAGTAGGGGCGGTCTGGCCGGATGGTTGGGTCCTGCAGAGGAGCCAGGGCTTTTCTGGGACTCCATGCTTGGTAGGGGTCAGCAGTAGCCGAGTGGGCTCAGCCACGGAAAGGATGAATGCAGACTGGAGCTTTACGAAGCTCCCTTTGTGCTCCCACCAGACATCCTCTGAAATATTGTAGTCAGTGCTGATTTTTAAGGACATTGAGAAGGTTGAAAGAATCCAGAGGACGGCTGCGAGGATGGCGAGGGGTCTTGAGTCCATGACATATGATGACTGGTTGAAGGAATTAGGCATGCTTAGCCTGGAAAAGACTCAGAGAGAGCAGAACTATCTGAGCACTTGAAGGGCTGTCATAGGGAGGGAATGAAGCACTTCCTATGAAGCATCATTGAGGAAACTGAGGCAGATGGAGAGGCTTTGAGCTCAGGTCTTTCTGGCTCTGGGTCCAGCTCTCTGTGCCCTATTTCCTCTGTTTCCCTCTGGAGGGCAGAGCCAGGAGCACTGGAGGGATGTTGCCAAGACAGACATTGAAGTTTAATGCCAGCTTCACAAGAGTGTTACTCTGGGCGCGCTCATTAGCCTCTCAGCCTCATTACCTCATGGGGAGGATGTATGGGGGGGTCGATGGGCCGCATGACTTCAAAATAATGGCGACAAAGTAAGAGTTTCCCCCAGCGATGGAAGGAATGAGTGCTAAGGGCAGAGAGCGTGAGGACTGCTGCCTGGTGTCGAGCCTCTGAAGAGTATCCCAGGACAATGAGATCATTTTTCACTGTGTAACCTTGAGGGAGTAACTTAAGCTCGCCGGATCTCAGTTTTCTCTTGTTTTGGCTCAGGTTTTGGCCTAGATGTTCTGGTACTGCGGAAGGTCCTCGGCAACTCTGTATGCTTCCATCCCGGGGTTCCCCCGCCCCGGCCACTCTTCCCCCGTCTTGCTCTAAAAACTACTCCAATAAGCGCTCCCCCATTGTAAGAGACGCTGCGATCTCCCTCCCCTCGCCACCCCTAGCCGACGTTCCCCCATTCTCTCTCCCTGTTTGAAGGAGAGCTCCTCAGGAGCAGGTACAGGTTTTCTATTTGTTTCCTCAGCATGTAGCACCTACTTGACATATTTAAGTGCTTAATAGATGCTTTTTTCATTCATTCATCCACTCACCCTGGCGGCCCTTCCGTGGAGACTGACTTTGTATTGGCATCTTTCGCCCTCCTTGGAAGCTACCGAGGCTCCAGCTTCCTGACAGGCTTGCCATCAGCCTCGCTCCACTCCGGCCACCCGAGAGCCACGAACCCCCTTGGCTGTCTCCTGAGGAGCGGATGGTGGCGGGGTGTAAACTTCTCTTTCGCATCTCCTCCGACGCATCCCCCATCTCCTGGCCATTCCGCTTCCCCCTTTTCTTTCCTGCTTTGACAGAGAAGTCCCTTTCGAGGGATTATTTTACTTTAGTTGCAAAATAGAAAAACAAATCTCACACCGATGCCCATGATAATGAAACTCCTGCCGCCAGGCCTCGAAGGGCGATTTTGCAGCAGAGTGACCGCCCCGCCCCTTTGAAAAGCTCACCCTGAACACAGCACCTTCTAAGCTATTGCATTTCCTTTAAGGGGCTTTGAAAAATGAAGATTTCTCAGAGATTCCATCTTTCTCGGTGGCCGTAGCCTTCCCTTTGGCTCCAGGACCGTTAAAGCATCTCTGAGGTCGGGCTGGTCCTGTCCTTAGTGCCAACAACCTTTAAAAAACTGGCCATAAGTAGCCGTTGCTCTTCTCATGCTTCTACCCTCCTGAGAACGCTGGAAACGCGGCGAACATGCAGAAAGGGGGAAACGTTTCCCTCCTGGAGGCTGGGCTCTGCCCCTCTCGTGGCATCCCGATGAGATGAGAAGAGAAGAGAAGAGAAGAGATGAGAAGAGAAGAGATGAGAAGAGAAGAGAAGAGAAGAGAAGAGATGAGAGCACCTCGGCATCCTGCGGGCGAGAAAGTAGATGAGGGAATGTACATTCTCCAAAATAAAGCCCCAGTGCTGGCCCGAGCTGACGCCCCGGCGCGAGCCTCTAGGAAAATCCAGTGAGAGGTGGCCGGCCTGAGCCCTGAGACGGGGACGGCGCACAGGCCGAGATAGATTCATTTACACTTGGGGAAAAAATACGTCGGCTGCTTGGGTGAGTGGAGGAGACTCTCTTCAGCCCTTCGGCCCGGCTTTCTCCGATGGCGCTAAGGAGCTCGGGCCGCTCTCCTCTGAACAATAACCTCCTCCGAATGGGATCTCTTTGCCTTGATCTGCAAACAAAATGAACTGTCAAGCCTCCGCATTGATTTTGTGGCGACTTGTTTTAAGTATCATTATTATTTTATCAGGAAATATATGATTTTGCAAGCTTTATCGCATTCTTGAGTGAGATCCTATTATGCCTCTGAGCCAAGGCTTTTTCCATTGGAACCCAACTTCAATTGTATAATGAAAATCAATGGGAGCACAGACTCTGATGGGCAGAAATGCTGCCGGAGCCCACTGAGTCCATTAGTTGTCTGTCTCTCTATTTGTGTTCCTGGGGAAAGGAGAGGGAGTCGGTCTGCGAGCCGAAGCCTTCTGTCTTAGAGCGCTTGAGCCCTGCGTGAAGCATCGTCCACGCGGGCCTCTGACCTTTGGAGAAGAGCTACCGTTTCTCTGCTACGACTTAGCGGGGGGCTAAGGTGGCAGCAGACCTCAAGTCCCCCCAGAGTCCCTTCCTTACAGCCTCGCTTCCTTCCCTACCGCCTGGCAGATGCTGCTCCACGTGTGTTGTCCACTCGTTAGAAGCCGCCACCACTCGGGATCCAGGGAGTCAGCATGCAGCGTATCCCTAACTCTGGGATCTCCCAGGGCCGGCCATAGCTTGTGCCCACCACTAACGGAGTCTCTCCCAGAGCACGAGCCACTTCCTGCTCCTTCATTCCATCTTGGACCGCTCCAGCCCCTCCTGCTAGGTCCAACCTTAATACTTAATGAATTACTACCTAATCTTCCTCACCACACGTGCTGCGATGCCTCTCTTGAGTGTGCTGCTCCTGGATGGCTCAGGAGGCCACTGGGGAGATTTGGCCCGCCAGTCCCTGCTCCGGTCCCTGCTCCGGTCTCTGGGCTTTTGAAGTCAGGTAGTGCAGGAGGAGTCCACAAGGAGGGAGGAAGAGGATAATCACGTTTCCTCAGAAGCTGGATCTGGGCTCTCCCTCGTTCCTCCCTCTGGCATATCAATGAGATAGACCCAAGTAATGGGTCGTCTGTTCAAGTCCCGAGCCCTCTGAGAGGGGACGGCTTCAAGAAGGGGTTCTAGATCATCTGCTGGAAAATGAGGTGGAATCAAGGAGGTCTTCATTAGGAAACGGCTCATTTTCATGAGTTCAGGACCCAGCTTGAAGTCCCCTGATTTCCCCAGCTGGCAGGGAGCCGTGTCTGTCCACTCGCCCAGCCCTCCCGGTACTTGCCCTTTGCCCTCTCGTCTCTTCTGCCTCACCAGATGAGGAGTTCTGGGACGGAGGGACCGCGTGGCTGCCTCATCCGTACTGGCTAAGGAAGCGCCGGCTGCAGTGGCTTTTCATGACCCCTTAGCATTTGCAGGTAGTGAAGCGATTTCAGCCCTGGAGAAATGAGTGGCCCCTTAGGAGCAGCCACCCTTCCAGGCTCTGCCATCAGCCCAACCGAGAGGAGCAACAGTGCCATGCAGATCCCCTCCCAAAAGACTCCGAAACTTGAGGATCCACCAATCACCCAGACCAAACAAGCCTGACTCTCACCAGCCCAGGCTCGGGTCCTTTCCCATCACTAGTCAAGTGCTTAGAAATTCATTCGTTTGGAATGCAAGGACAACCGCCTCCCTCCTCAGACACCCACTAACTGTGTGTCCCTAGACAAGTCTCTTAGCCTCAGTTTTCTTGACTGCAAATTGGAAGTGGTGATATTTGCTCTAATGAACTTAAAAGTCTAATGTGAGCAAAGGATTTACAACTAAAAATGCCATAGAAACAGGAGTTACTGTGGTGGCTAATCTTCTTCTTCTTCTTAGTGTTATTACTACTGTTAATAGTTCTGGCCTTTGATTTCATCAATATAAGGAACTTCTGGGGTCGAGTGTTCTCTTTCATTGCAGATTATCAGTCATCTATAACTTCTAGCCTTGCAGAACTTGAACACAGGTCTTGTTGCTTTCAGGATTAGCCCATTATTGAATACATCAGGATGCCTCTTTCTATTGCTGTTATCACACTCAGCTAGATGGAAAAGACTCTTCTGTCCCTTTTTTTAAACTAGACCCATGAGTTGAAGTTTTCAGGGGTCGACCCCCTTCCCCCCCCCCCCCCCCCCGTGTGAGAATTCGATATAACAAAGGACCTTATTTAGGACTTCACTGATTTTTACGGACCCTGTGAATGGTGGGGAAGGAGATATTCCGCTGTCTAAACTCGCCATCATGAGGCTTTCCTTTGGAGAAGCTCTCCAGGTAACCCCCAAGAATGTCCCAGCGCTTGGATGCCCGAGGCAAGAAGTCTTCTAGGAGATAACGGATGCTTTCCCTTCAGTACCTGTTGAATATGTTAGTATGAATTAATGATAGAAACTAAGCATTATATCCCCATCAAGAGATTCGTTCATTTACTCATTCATTCATTCAAGCTGACTTCTGAAGGTTGTCTCGAACATTATCTGCTGAATGTTAAGTATTGTTCGGTAGGTCCTGGGAATCCCCTGGAATGTTTTGAGCAGGGAAATGACGCGCGCACATGCAGGCACATACATAGAGGTGTTTGGAGGGAGGGGTGAGCTTGGAGAAAGAAACTCTGGGCCTGGCTTCGTGGACGGGTAATGTAACCTTAACAGACCTGGAGAAGTCAGGTGAGGAGCTAGTCTGGTCGAGATGACATGAGCTCAGTGTTTGGCATGATCAGCTTGAGAGGCTGATAGGACGGACTGCCAGTGGCAGATGTTTCATGAACAGTTGAAACTATATGGCTAGAGGAGTGTGGACAGGGCTAGAGCTCAAGGTTGGAGGATGAGTTGACCAAAGGGGATAGATAGTGAACGGCTGAATGGGGAGGGGGAGAAAGAGAGGAAGGAAGGAAGAGAGAGAAGGGAGGTGTAGGAGATACAGAACAGAAGAAGACAGAGAAAGATGGATAGAAGATGTGGAATGGTGGAGGTAGAGATTTTCTCTGTCTCTTTCCTTCTCCTTCTCCATGGAGGGACACAGAGAACAGAACTCTTATAAAGATTATGTGAAGTCAAGTAAAAAGATTCTCCTATTGGTTATAGCTTGTCCTTATTGTTGGCCCGGTCCGCTTTGTCCAGAGGCGGGTGGCATTCCTCCGGGAGCATGGCCAGTCGCTGTTTGCCCAGAGTTCTTGCTCCTTTCAAGGCTCGGTTTCCCAAAGTGTTGTTTAAATGGCTCTCCTAGTTCTGGTTATCGAGCACATGTTGAACCTCTCCCTCCTGCTTTACGGTTTGACTCTCCAAGAGGCGGTTGGCATTCTGATCTCGGAGAAGGACAGCTGAAAGGACATTCAGCCGGCTGCAGGCCTCAGGAAAGAAAAGGGATTTGGACCGGCAAGAAAAGATTGCACGGCAGTGTGCTCGCAACCATCACCGACACATTTTCTTCCAGTAATGGTTAGGCATTTACACATCGCTCCAGCCATTCCTGGAAAATGCCTAAATAAGCGCCCCAAAGGCAAATCTTGCATGAATGCCTTTTGAGGGGAAGGAGAGGCCACCTTGATTTTTTTTTCTTTTTTGGCCCAGGAAGGCCTCTTCTTGCCCAAGTTCAGTCCTCTTCTCTTGTTTGCTGTGAGCCTCCGCCCATTTGGGCCATTCTGCACTGGGCACTGGTGTCATCATAAAAGACCGATTTGAATGTTTTTCTTTTATGGCTGGGCCCTGAATAGCTGGGCCCACACATGCGAGCCGATTTCTTAATCTTCCTGCTGCACCTTGCTCAGGAGGGTGATTTGTGGGCGCTTTGTCTCAAGGAGAGGAGGGGAAGATCTACGTACTGTGGGGAAGATAGAAAAGTAATTAATTACCCTGTCTGGGGTTACTATCTGCACAAAATCAAATTACTCGGTTTAGGAAATATTTCATCTGCTAAAAATCCAGTGCAGACCAGAGATACTGGGGCTCAACTGAATAAATGGTGCAACCCAAAGCTAAATTTTCTTTTCATTAGTGTGATTGTGGAAGGCAGGACAGAGCATCATCAGAAAGCTCTTTGGCAAAGTACCTGAGAAACTGTCATCTTTCCCGTGCAAAATTGAATTGTAAACTGTTTCTATTTAGCATCATTTATGAGCTGGTGGAATGTTGTTTAAGTCCCATAATGTTGTGGAGTGCTGTTACATATTGCCCGAGAATGAGGTTTCTATTACTTCTATTTATCTTTGGTATCAGAGTGTGACAGGTAACAAATGAAATTCCCTTTTGAAAATTAAATCAGATTTCATTTCTCTCTTTCACCCACAGAGGATGAAGGATGACTCACTTCTTGGACAGTTCCTGGGCGAGAGGTGCCTTCCTGTCTGCTCTAAGTGGTGTCATCAAGGTTTTACCTCTCTGGCCTTGGCTTTTAGATGATGATTTTAGGGACAAGCGAAGTGGTTCTGAGAATAGAAGACCCTCAGGTGTAGCTATTCCCCCCCCCCAAAAAAAAATGATGGCCCAAAATCCATAAGAAGGTCAGAACTGAACTTTGCTATCCTGCCTAGCAGGGACTTCCCATGTCTGGGCTAGCTTTTATATGATAAGGGAACATTGTACAAGGGATTCTACGGGGAGACGTGCCAGAGAAACATTCCAGTCCACAGCCACAGGAGATCTAATTCCAGAATGAATGAATGAATGGTTTCCTTTGACTACCGGCATCTCGGAGTGACCCTTTTAATCTTATTTTTGGGGTCCCCCCATGAGTTCATGCAGCAATTTCTAAAAGCATTCGTTTTCATTGTGGGGCTTTGAAGTGGAAAAAAAAAGTCAAATGATTTTTTAAAAATGTCTGACCCTCGTCTCATCTCGTTGAAATATTCACGACACCTAAGGTGCAGTTTAGTCCATGTTTTGTTGAATAATCAGAGCTGACTTTCTCTTCTTGTTTATGACCCTCGTCCATGACCTACTGTAAATTCATTATGAGGGTCCGTCCGAATGATGTGCTTTTTCTTGGATATTGTCCTCAACAAAACCTTGGGATGCTGATAAACAGATAAACTCTATGCGAATAGAAGAGAGGAGATGTGGCTAGACATGACTATGTGTGAAAAAGATTTGCATATATTTATGAATCAAAATTTTCATATGAGTCATTAGTGTGGCTTGGCAACCAGCCAAGCTAAAGAGATCTAGGTGTCACGTTTTAAGAAAGACTTTGGCCGACTGGAAGAACTTTGGAGGAAGGTGATCCTCTGCCAATTCACCCTCCTTTTTGTCCATCTTTCCTTCCCTATTCTCCCAACCTTCTTACTTCCCTGTAGGATAAGATAGGTTTCTATGGCTGACTGAATGTGAGTGTTATTCTTTGAGCTAGTTCTGATGACAGAAAGGTTCAATCATAACCATCCCCTCCACACACACATGTTCTCCTCCTCTGTATTTGCCACTTAGGTGCTTCTTAATGAGAGGTAGCTCATCCCTTTTTATTTCCCCTCTCTCATATGTTCCTCTTTCCCATCTCCCCCTTTTTAAATATTAGTCCATCTTATCTAGCCTCCTTCCTTCTTCCTCTGTATACTCCTTTTCACTGCTCTAATAGTGATAACATTCCAAGTATCATAGGTACTTTAGGTATCTTGCATATTTTAAGTACCTAACCTTTCTCAAGTATCATAGATATCTTAATTCCTTCACTTACCACCTTCCCAGGCATGAACATATTCAATTCAACCTTATCAAAATCTTTGGGGTTTCACTTTACATTTTTATGCTTTTCTTTAGGGTCAAATTTGCTCATCAGATTTTCTTTTCAGCTCTAGTTTTTTGGTCAGAAAAGTCTAAAATTCCTCTATCACTGAAAGTCAGTTTCCCTTTTGGGGGATTATGGTCAATTTTGCTTGCTAATTCTAGGTTATATTCCTAAATTCTTGGTCTTTTAGAAAGTCATATTCCATGACTTCTGGTCCTTTAATGTAGAAGTTGCTAGGTTCTGTGTAATTCTGATTGTGGTTTCTCGTATAATCAAGAAATAAAGGGGCTAATGAGGCTTATATTAGAGGGGCTAGGTGGTACCAGCTGAGTCTTCTAGGCAGGGAGACTATAATTTCAGTATAGGTTGATTTGGGTCAGCCAGGGTTGTGTGAGCATGGGCTGAGATGTTTTAGTCAGTCTGTAAGTTCACTTGAGGTGGGAAGGAGGAGCCCCTCCTTGCTGGTGAGAAACTGAAACCAACAGGAAGTGAACCTAGTTCTCTTCCTGAGCAAGATGGATGCCTGGTCTAGCCCCTCAGGAAACTAGTTATAATTATCTTCCTTCTTCCCAGTCCCTGGCCCTAATTGGTGATATAAATGAAACATTGAAGCTCTCTGAATAAGGCCAAGGGGTTTATTAAATGCAAGGGTAAGCTGAGGGAAGAGGGTTAAGGTCTGGGAAACTGTTGCTAAGGGTGAAGGCTAATGCTGGCAGAGGGTCTCAGAAGGTAGGGTGAGGCTGAGCGAACCAGCCCCTCAGCCAGGGACAAATTCCACTGCCCTGATGTAGAGTGATCTAGCAGGTTAACAAATGAGGGTATGGCTTGGTTTAGGGGTGTCCCTGCCTGCCTAAGTAAACTAATTTCCCATGTTCCACCTCCCTTTCTCCAGGGGACCAAGGGGAAGTCCAAGGGGATAGCTGGATGTCTGGGTCAGGTCAAGGAAATCAGAACCCCACAGTTAGTACTCCAGGGATATTTATAGTGCCAGCTCCAATGGTTTCGCCGTGAGACCAGGGACTGACTGGGTCAACATTCCATTTCCCTGACTGCCAGGATTGCCTCAGGTGAATTTTCAAATGCAAGAGAACTTGCACCAATCCTGCATTACACTTTATATTTGAATTGTTTCCCTCTGGAAGCTTGGAGTGCCTTTTTCCTTGACTTGGGAGTTATAGAATTTAGGTATAATAGTCCTGCGGTGTTTTATTTTGGAGTCTCTTTCAGGAGGTGATTAGTAGATTTTCTCATTTTCTATTTTTCCCTCTTGTTTGAGGATACCAAGGCAGTTTCCACTGATAATTTCTGTAATATGGAATCAGGCTTCTTTTTTGTTCATGGCTTTCAGGTATTCTAATGATTCTTAGATTATCTCTCCCAAATCTATTTTCCAGGTCAGTTGTTTTTCCAGTGGGATAGTTTAGACTTTCTTTCATTAATCTAATTAATCAATTTATTTTGACATGTTTCCTAATGTTTATGGTTTCATTAGCTTCTATTTATCCAATTTTAACTTTTAGAGAGTTATTCTCTTCCTTGAGTTTTTGTGTTTCCTTTTCTGTTTGCCAATCCTACTCTTTAAAAGAGTTGTTTTCTTCAGTGTTTTTTTTTTTTGCCTCCATTTCCATTTGGTCCATTCTATTCCTTAGTCAGTTTTTTCTTTAAGGTATGTTTGTGCCTTCCTTTCCTTTTGAACTATTCTATTATTAGGGAGTTAATTTCTTTAGCAATTTCCCCCCTCACCCCAAACTGCACCCCGCACCAAATTCTTGAGTTTTTTTTTTTAATAATTTTCTTATTACTTGGCTTTCTAACTTCTGTTTAAGTCCTTTCAGGGGTTCTTTTGTGGCCTGACATCCTTTCACCACTTTCTTTTGAGGCTTCATGTGTTTACTTTTTGGTACTGTTATCCTCTTCTGAGTTCATATTTTGATCTTCCCTGTCACTAAGATAACTTTTTAAGGTCAGGTTTTCTTTTGTCTTTTGCTTTCTAGTTGTTTTCTCCCACTCCAACCCCAGTTACCTTATCTATCTTTTGATGTTCTTTTCTGTTCCTGGGGTAGAGGGCACACTGCAGAGCAGTCTTCTTTTGTACAAGGGGTAGGACTGGCAGTCCTTGTTCCTTAAGGTATGTCTGCAAAGGAGGTGGCCCCGCTGTTTTCCTCTGGGAAGGTTTGTAGATACTTTGTCCAGCTACCATTTTCCCCATTGTCTCATGGGCTGGGCTGGTCTCTGCTCTATTGCTTCTTTGCCTCTGACAAGTGGCCTGGGCTGGCTAGTTCTCTGCTCTGGGCTCTGCCAGAACTCTAACTTCCTCCTTTCTGCTTTCTTGTGGCCTCAGGGCTCTATTGCCAGAGTTTATAGGTTTCCTGTTTTCCTTGCCTTCTATCCCTGTGTGGAGAGGCTTGGGCTGGGCTCATTCCCATTCTGCAGCTTTGTTGCCTCTGGTGGAGTCCCTTCATGTTGAGCTGCTTCAAATTCTGCTGGTTCTTGAAGATGCTATACTGCTTGGTGTGAGTGTGAATCCCTGCCCCTTTTTATGATGATAATAGTATTAGCCTTTATGATGACAACACAAATAATCTGTTTGCTTTATATAAATTTTAAGCATCAGCTAAGAAAAATACCGCTTAGGGTGGTATTAAATCTTGCTGTCAGGCACTTTGACCATAGGCTTGTAACCCAAAAGTTTCTACCAAGCCCACCACAGCCTGCTGCATGTAAGCATAAGACAGTCAGTCAGGAGGTGGAAGGCTGCCTTTGGGGTATCTGATAAGACAGTCAGTTAGAAGTTGGAGGGCCGCCTTGGGGTGCCTGACTAGGTGCAATGAATGTGTCAGTCATCTGGCTACTGACTCCTAACATTAATAGAAATTGTCAGCAACTGCAATTACACCCTGACCCCTTATTGCAGAGGACTTGGAAAGGTCAGGCATAATAATAGTTACCACCCATAGTGATTATTTCTGTACTTTCCAGCTTATTCATCACTTCATCATTAATTAAGACCTGCCCATGTGAAAATTTATTTTCATCCTATTTTAATTTTTGACTATATTTTCTTTTTAATATGACACTTTGTCATCAGATTTCTATGCATAAACCGGCTATTTCCTAAAACTTGGGGTCTTTGGTCTTGATCTTGACCATATCTGGCTTTATTTTGAGACAGGCCCTTTCTCAGAAAAACCTATTATTGGCTTGAAGACTTTATTGGAGTCTTCTGTAATTTTTTTAGCACACTGGCCAACTCTCTCCTTTTACCCCAGTGACATATATTCTTCTTGACTTCCTTTGTTTTGAGGTGATTGTGTATGTATTTGTGTGTGTGTAGGGATTGGGGGAGCAGAACATCCTTTACTCCTCCATTTTAGCTCCCAGTTTTGGGTGATGAGAATAGTAAGAAGTATTGCTAGTAGGCCATTTGGAAGCTTCTGTGCTGAGTTTTTGAATGAGAGAGTAAATTGAAAACCTTATCCAAAATGAGATGTTTTGATTATTTATGAATATCTGTGATCCAGGTCTTTTCTTTCTTATTAGCATGGGTCATTCTAATGTATTTATCAGTATAGAAAACTTAAAGTGTTATGCTAATGTTAATTTATACTTTGAAAAGGTGAATCTTTGTTTTAGAGGGAAATTTGGACAATATCCCTGTGGTTGGTTTAGGTCACTCACCCCTGGGTATTCATTCATTGCACACCCAAGGCTTTGTTCAATTGGTGAAGGATAAACCCTCTGTGTTGTTCATCCAACTCATCTCCGATAACAGACTATGGGAAGGTCTTTGAGGGTGGTGATTGTTTTCTTTGGTCCTTTGTACCTTTAGCACCTAGAACAGTTCCTTGAGCCTGAAATGATGCTGACAGCTTGATAGCACTTTGTATTTTTTATCTCTTCCTGCCAAATATTTGACAAGCAAATATGGTCTCACAAAATGGTGTTTGTGAATTCCCATCTGTTCTCTTCTCATGCTCTCGTCCAGGATATTCTTGTCTCGTGTCTATGTCCTCCTGAAGAATGCAGTCTAGAGAGGGCACCAGAACTTTAAAAAATGGGGGCACCAGGGATGTATAATATGACCTAATAATTGTGGGCACACACACTGAGTTGAAGGAGAGACAGGACCAACCAGGATAGGGAGACCAGGGTTCACTGCTAAGCTGGTAACTGTCAAGAATGGCAATTGGCTCCAGCTCACCCAGCTCACTCCTAGGCCAGGGTCTATGGAACCAGCAGGCAAGGTAAACGTTTATACTGTTTAATTAAGATTAACTAAATAAAGGTGGGATAGTGGATTCTGCACTTAAAACCCTAAAGGGCAAACCACAGGGGCCAGGGGAGGACTTGTCTACTTTAATTCTAATTGACCTAAGCCAGGCAGGGCTCAAAGGAGCAGTTCTGGAGTCACTGGGAAGGCCGCTTCAAGCCTGGTTCCAGCCAGGTTTGACCAGCACAGTTAAAGGGGCTGAGGGTGGCTTTGAGGGTTCTCATGGTAATCCAAAGATGATCACAGGATGCCAAGAGCCAAGGTGGTCCAAGGTACCCAAGTAGAGAGAGTGTGCTGGAGATGCTGTCCACCAGATCCCAAACCCCTCCTCCACTTGGTGCTGCTCTGCAGGTCTCGTCCCCTTGCTAGAAGCCACCACCACTCAGGATCCAGGGAGTCAGGATGCAGCGTGTCCTTAACTCAGATCTCCCAGGGCTAGCAACAGTTTGTGCCCACCACTAATGGAGTCTCTCTCAGAGCACAAGCCCTACTTCCTGCTCCTTCATTCCATCTTGGAATTCTCCAGCCCTTCCTGCTAGGTCCATATAAACTATATGCAACTAATACTAAATAATCTTCCTCACAACAGAACACAGTGGGCTGATTTCTGCTCCAGACCTGCTCACATATTATTTTGGGTGGGCTCTTGTTGCCCAAAAGGTAGCAATGTCATATTGCATAGGAAAGCTCAGATCTTCAGGATGTCAATTGGCTGACTTTTAGTCTCCTTCCTACTATTTATTTTTCAAATAGTTTAGAAAAAAGTGGTATAAATATTATGGATTAAAGGTTTTTTTGTCTTTTTTTCTAATGTAAGCTTTGATGGAGGGCATATCCTTGCACAGTGGTTATCTGCTTATACCTCTATGAATATGCACATTTCAAATTAGTTTCCCTAAAAAATGAAGACTTTATTGCAAAGGGTTCATCCTCTGTCTTCAATCACCATATCTCTGAAGAGACAGGAGTGGTTAATTCTGTGAAGAATCCAAAAGATGTCTCAGTATTAAACAAACTACCAGAAGGCTAGAGGCTAAGTCTGTTAGAGCTGTTTGTCTTGGTTTGGGGCAGGATCAGCCTCTAAGAGACCTTGGAGAGATCTTTGGGGTGAAGATTCTTTTACAAAATAGTATTTGGTGAGAAAAAAAGTGACTCTATTAACTGGGAATTTTCAGAAAACTCTTGAATTTCGTGAACTCTGGGAAGTTAATAGAATTATAGGAGGGGAGATTAGAGATCCTCTTTTCTAAAAATCTCCTTCCATTAAAGTGGGGAAATGGAGGCTTCAAGAGCTGAAGGGCTTTGCCCAAGGCCATAAAGCCTCTCAGTGGTAGGGCTCAGACTGGCTATTCATTGTGGAAACGATCCTGCCTTCCTCATTTTATGTATCAGGTTTTTGTTTTTTGGAAGCAAAGGCATACTTTGGTGGTACAAGGTGAAGCCCAGGCTGTGTCTGAATAGGGAACCTTAAGCTTCCAGGGAAGAGCCCCAGATGCAGCTCAGTTCAAAAGCTCTGTGTATGTTCTCCTTGATGGTGATGTTGCTGTCCTGGCAACATCATGACAACAGCAAAGACCTTTGTTGTCTGTGCGATACTCGAAAGCTTTCTGAGCTCGGTTCCCATAGATTCATTTAGGCAGAGGTGAAGCTTGACCATGGCTGTAGGCTCCCCCTATATTGGGGTGCTGGAGGCAAGAGACTAGATGTGAGATTAAGGACCTTCAGTGTCACCTGCACATACCAAGTCCAGTTTGGTCCTGGCCAAGGCGAGAGAGGAATGACCACACCTGAGGGTAGGGCAGGTGGATGCATGGAAGGCAGCATCAGAGAATGGCATGATGAGAAGAGCAGCAGGTGAGCCTGAGAGAGATGCTGGCCAGCCCACTCATTTCATTGCTATCCATCATTCGTTGTCAGGATGTCCAACTGTCCTCCCCAGGATGTCGGTAGAGAGCAAGTAGAGAATTTAGGGAAGGTTATGGACACGGCCGAGAACGGATCCCAAAGTGCTTCATCAGAGGCGATGCTCATCCTGAAGAGAAGACAGATCTCTACACGTGTTCAGAGGGGATCCAGAGGACTGTCTGAGTTACGGGGACACAGGGCTGTTGTGAGGTGGCCGCTGAAACTGGGCAGGGTAAGTGGCGGCTCTGGGAAATCGGCTTGAGAGGAAATCAACACATCAAATCGGAGTATTTGGGGAGAGACTTAGACTATTCTAGGAGGACCAGAGAGGGAACAGAGGTTCGGATCTAGGTGAAGACGCCCATAGCTCATTGTGGGCCACCAGTTCATTTACATCTATTTTTAGGATTTTTAAGATTATAAATGAATGAAAATAAAAATCAATGAAAATAAATGAAAAGCTGGAGAATGACGGAAGGAAAACAATGAAGACGGTTCTGGTCAAACCTGCTGGACAGGCACGTTCCTGGAATGTCTCATTCTAAGGTAGAGAAATGAGTCACTAAAATGAAGAAGTGCTGATCTGAAGTACTAGAAGCCTGATGAAGATTTTGGAAGGGAGAAGCCAGAGATCACAATAACGATGATGATAGTCATGCCTAGCATTTATATAGTGCTTTGAGGTTTGCAAAGCACTCTGTATGGGTTAACTCCTCTGATGCCCATCACCACCTGGGAGGGAGGTGCTATTATGATGCCTGTTTTACAAATGAGAAAGCTCAGAGGTTAAATGCCTTGGCCAGGCTAACATAGGGAGGAAGTGTCTGAGGCAGGATCTGAATGCAGATCTTCATCATCCCAAGCTCCATTTCACCACCAAACTGCCCAAAGATCAGAAAGGTAAGACACAAGAGCTGTCTAGAGATGGAAGTTTATGGTGGAGACTATTTTAAAAAATCAGGGAGGAGAAGAGTGAGCAGCCAGAAGCCATATTAGGCTGAATTCACTGAAAAAGGTGATGGAAGCCGGGAATGTTCTTTAACTGCTATAGTTACTGGAAGCTGATGGAAGGAAAGCAACACCTTGATGCTGGTCAAGGGCTATTTGGGCTTTTTTCCTTGTCTAGCACAATCTATAGTATGAAATATTGTCTATGGTTGTCCTTTCTGACTTGAAAGGGAGAAACTCTTCATGTTACTCCAAGAAGATCTGAAGATCTGTGCGGCTCAAGGGAATTATCTGAAGTAGCTTTTTTTTGGGGGGGAGGGGCAACTAGGTGACTGGATAGAATACCAGTCCTGAAGTCAGGAAGACCTGAGTTCAAATCTAGCCTCAAGTACTTATTAGCCATGTGACCCTAGGCAAGTTCCTTAACCTTGATTGACTCAGTTTCCTCATCTGGAAAATGAGTTGGAGAAAGAAATAGAAAAAGTTCAAGTATATTTGCAAGAAAATGCCAAATGCAGTCATGAAGAGTCAGACACAACTGAAATGAATGAAGGACAATGAAAATATCGCTTGAGCACCCAGGAAAGGATGGCTGTGTGCTAAAAGAGCTCACGCCTACTTCAGTGGTCTAGGAATGACCGGGAGGGGCTTTGGTCATCATGAGGGCTGTGAGCACCAGAAGGAGACTAAATGGCAGAGAGCTGGTTTTACCCAGTGTGTGACCAGTGGCAAAGACACTCTAAAGAGGCCAAGGACATCAAGGTCTTCAGTCCAGAGATGTGAGTTGGTTCAGCCACAAGAGTTTTCCTAATCGTTTGACTCTTTATTATAAAGCTCTAAGTGTGCACTTGTTGTTCCCTATGACAGTTGCTTTTGTTGTTGGGAGAGTGTGAGAGTGTGACTGAAGTTTATGGGGGGGTTGTAATATTTTGATTATTCCTGGTTTTGCTTTCTATTTGCTAAATGCTATGCTATTGCTTACCAATTAGTAAATGCATCATGTTTAAAAACCAATACTATCATCATGGCAGATTTGGGGTAAATGGGAATACACCAAAGGGGGCTCAAAATTTATAGTGGGGAGTATTGGAAATGTATCTTTCTTACTCTACACAGGATTAGGCTTAGGAACCTGACAAATGAGTCCTAGTTTCATGGCTGCCTTTCCAGGGAGTCACCCTGACCTGCCAAGGGTCCAATAAGACCAGTGAGCTGAAGTTGAAGAATGACTTATTTTATAATTCTGTAGAGAGATTCCTAGTTCAGAGAGAGGTTGGACTAGACTATCTTTGAGGTGCTTCTAACTGACGCTGATTCCAGGATTTGGTGAATGGGGTTGAAAAGAAAATTAAGTTACTAATGCTCAATGCAATACTACAATTGGGCTGGGAAAAAAATCATTGTCCCAAGTACCTGATGGGGAAAGAAGGGTTAAAGCAACAGAGTGAGATAGGTTCAGATTTTTAGGGAACCAAAAAATAAATTGAGACAGCAGTCTGATATAGGTGATAAAAAGGAAAATAGATTCTTAGAATGCCCTGAGATATGTGGTTTTCAGGAATCTTTACCAATCCCTTGCAGACCCGAACACTGTTCTTTATCATTTCCTCCAGCCCTTCATTCTTTCCTAGGCCAGGAGTGACTACATTTTCTTCCTTTCCTCACCTTGTCTCTTTGGTGAATCAGTTCACCTCCTCCTCTCCCCTGTGCTATAATCCTTTGCCATCTTGCCCTAATACGGATTACACCTCCCCAAACTTTCACACTCATTCATGGCTCACACGGAATTTGTTGCCAAGTTTTGTCCATTCTGCCTTTGACACATCTCTTGTATGTGACCCTTCTTGCACTCACACAGCCGCCTCCCTTGTATAGGCCTTTAACTCCTCACAGCTGAACTACTGGAATAGTCTTCTGATTTGCCTCCCCGGCTCTCAGCTCTCTTTTTAGCTCCAGCCCTTCCTCCCTTCAGCTGCCAGCGTCACCTTCTTGTTGGTTGGATTGTGTCACTCCCACCAGGTCCGCTCCATAAACTCCCTATGACGTCCCGGACCAAAGATAAAATCCTTCATTTGGCTTTAACCACTTTATGACTCAGCCCCTTCATACCCATCCAGCCATCTCTTTCCCACATATTCTATAATCTATCGGTCGGTACCGCCCTCCTTGCTGTTCTTCCAGTATATGGCTTCAGGCACAGAAGAGACTAAAGCCATCACACACTGCTCCACCTCCTAGGGACAGTCTCCCTTTTCATGTCCCCTCCTTACTTCCTCCGGTTCCATTAAGTCTTAGCTCAGGTTCTTTTTTCTGCTCCCAGTACCTCTGAAGACTTAGGGCTTTCCTTGGGCATTACTTCCCATTTCACTTGGGTATTTCTTGTATGTGTGAATAGTTTCTATATTGCTGCCCCCATTTCAAAGTAAATGCTTTGAGGGTGTACCCGGTCCCAAACACTTAACAAATGCTTGTTGCCTTACTAAACCCCAGTTCAGGGTTACTCTCACCATCTGTCGCCTTTACTCCTATTCACGTGCTGCTGAACTGGCCTGGAGGAGATAATGAAGCCATTCGGACTAGCCCCATTAGTCATTTGTTTTCTTTTCTCACCTGGGTCCTACCAGGGCAAAGCAAACACTATTGCTTCATAACCTGGTCACTATCTCAATGTCATTCTAAACACTGACATTCTAAACCTTCCAATGTTTCCTCAAGCCTCTGATGGTATCCTCTTCTTTCTCCCTCTCACCCAAGGACACGACCTCAAGCTTTTCCAAGAAAATGGAGGCCATTTTCCAAGAGTTGTCTTTCTGGTCTCCAACATGATCTTTCTTGACTTCTCTGCAGCAGTTGGACATTGGTGCTCACTTTCTCCTGGATGTTCCCTCCTCTTTGGGATTTTAAGAAACTAGTCTCTCTTGGTTCTCTTCTTAAATGCTCTAGAGAGTGATTCCCAAAGTGGGTGCCACTGCCCCCTGGTTGGTGCTGCAGCAATCCTGGGAGTGGTGATGGCCACAGGTGCATTTACCTTTCCTATTAATTGCTATTAAAATTAAAAAAATTAATTTCCAGGGAGCTAAGTAATATTTTTTTTCTGGAAAGGGGGCAACAGGCCAAAAAAGTTTGGGAACTGCTGCACTAGAGTTCCTTCTCCAACCCCTTTGCTCATGTTTCATCCATGTTATACTCAGTAATGGTGGCTGCCCCATAAGGTAACATCCTGGGCTCTCTTGATTTTTTATTCTTTGTGACCTTACTTGGCATCAGCTGCATGAGTTCAATTATCATCTCAGTGCAGAGTATTATTAGGTCACCTCTCTCTCTCTCTCTCTCTCTCTCTCTCTCCCTCTCCCTTTTCCTCTCCCTCTCATATATATATATGTGTGTGTGTGTGTGTGTGTGTGTGTGTGTGTCTGTGTCTGTGTGTATACCTCTGTCCCACTCTAATGCATCTCCTGAACTTCAGTATTGCATCAGCAGTTAGGTTGCCTCTTGAACATTTGGAAGTGAATGTCCTGTAGATACCTCAAAATCAATATGCCCCAAACACAACTCCTTTGCTTTGGTCCCAAACCATCCTTTCCTCACCATAGCCTTATTAACATCCATGTAGTCCCTCAGCCTCAGCACCTTGGAGAAATCCTCAGCTTCTCACTCTCATTTACTCCCCTCCTCACATAGCCAGGCCAGTGCAAAATCTCATCATTTCTGCCTTCCCTTCCACTCTAATATATATCTTCTCTCCATTTCCACAGCTACGGGCCTAGTTCAATCCCTCCCTATTGCTACCCTTGGGTATTGCCATTCTTTCCTGGTCTGTCTCCGTGCTTCACCTCTCTCCCACTCGGATCCCCTTCCCCATGCAGTTGTCCAGGTACTTTTCTGAAGATGTAGATTTGATCATGGCTCAACCCCTTCCCCCACAAAATGAGCATGAATAACTCTCTATTACTGCCGGGATCGAATAGAACGCTCCCTAGTTGGCTTTTAAAGATTCCCAGAACCTGGCCCTGCTCTACCTCTCTAAATCTTTCCCTCAACTTCATCCGTGCACTCAACAATCTAGCTCCACTGGCCTCCTTGCAGTTCTTTGAACATGACTATGGCTCCTATGGATTGTGAGTGATTGTGGTAACATATTGTAGGAAGGGCTTTGACTGGCTGGAGAGCCCCCAAAGGAGAGTGGTCATGACAGGGAATGGTCTTGAGATCAGAGCAGATGAAAGATCCCACGGAGGTGTTTAGCAGGCCTAGCAGAACCTCCAGGAAGAAGGCAGTTGGAATCTTGATGTACTTGGTCTGTCCCTGGGAAAGGAATTCAACTTGTTTAAACCCAGAGGACAGAACAGAACAAGAAGTGAGTGACCACTGCAAGGAGGCAAAATTAGGCTAAGGGGAGCAATGAAATAATAGCAAACTTCTCTTCAGTTGGAGGTGTTCTAGGCAGAATAGGCCGCTTCCAGAGCCAGAGTTCCCTGCCATTTGAAGTCTTGTAGGGGAGGCTCAGGGACCACCTGACTGGAGAGCAGTGGGAATATCTTTTGGGTTATTGGTTAGAGTCATTGATCCAATTGTGAAATTCTGGGATTCACATGAAGGAGTCTTACAAGCCCTCCAAATGCCCAGAAGTAGCAAATAATCAACTAGAGAAGGAATGGTTTCCTCTCCTTGGAGATCTTCAGAAGAGGCTCAGTGGCCACTTGCAGGGTATATTAGAAAAGAGATTCCTTTTGGGTTGGTATTGGATGAGGTGGGCACTAAGGAACCTTTCGGCATTTTGGGAAGCAAACAAAAATGCCCAGAAGCACACAGGTCTCAGGTGAAGACTGACGCCATTTCTGAATGGACTTGGCTAGTGATGAGTTAAGCATGCCTGGCGTCCCCATCAGCTTCACCCAATATCTGGGTGACCTTGAGTTGAGATGGCAGGCCTGAAGAAAGTCCCCTGCACACAGACCTGGGTGGCCTTCCTTTAGATGGGTAGAAGCTATTGGAAAGAATGTCGAGAACGCTGGTCTCTGAATCTGGGAATCTGGATTCTTACTCCAGCTCAGCCCCTGACTACCATCTGACAGTGGGAAAGACGAGTCTGTTATTTGGCTCTTAGTTTCCTGATAATTGTGAGGGACAATAACATGTGGAAGTATTTGCCTTGTTAGGCTGATCCTGAGGTTCGAAGAAGTTAGTGAGCCATGAGTACTTTGCCAAGTAGGAGAAGCTTTTGTGTCTGGTTCTACTTAGGGGAGGGATAGACCAAGGAGGAATGCAATGAAGGTTGGATTTAGAGCCAGCAAATTTGGGTTCAAATCCCAACTCGCCATCCCAAATTCCAATTGTGGGACCCTGGGCCTATCCCTTCTCCTTTCTGGGCCCCCAGTTCCTCCTTACTCACATACCAGGGCTAGACTTGATGATGCTAAAGCCCTTTCTAGCTCTGGGCCCTGGGAAACCATGGCGGTCCTTATAGAAATCTCAAAAGGGACATCTGAGTGGTTGAGACTGACTTGAATACTGAAGGCTTGTGACCTCACTGTTTCTTGTCTCTTTGGTCAAACACCCTCTTATTGATTTATTTTGAATGTTCAGTGCCTGTCAGTGAGATGTGCTTGTCCATGTGGGCAGCTGTCTGATGGGGTGGAGAAGATCACCTTGGAAAGTTCAAGGTCAAGGTTCCCAGAAGCCTTTGCTGTCCTTCTTCTCTGAGTTCCCTCAGTCTATCCCAAATCTTCTCCTTTTTGTCTCTTTCTCATCTCGGCCCCAGGGATGGGGCTTGCTGGCAGGACCTTTGCCACTGAGCCTCGCTTCCTTTGAGCTCCTGGTGACTCTGAGTCCCCTTCTTACCTCTCAGTCAATGGAGGAAGCAGACAATGTGGGCTCCCCAAAGGAAAGTTTAGAAAAGGCTCCCTGACCCTCTGTGACATGCAGCTGGCATCCCAGGGACGCCTCTGAGCAGAGAGAAAGGAGTCTCTCTCTAATCCCCACACAGACCAGGATTCTCAGTGAAATTAAAATCAGGAAGGAGCTGAGTAAAGGAGTTTCAGCAAGTGGGTTTATGTGAAAAAAATGGGAAGACTTTGTTGACTTGGTACACCAGCATGAAAGCCACCGTCTCTGTGAGCACTCTGTAAATAGTCATTCCACATGTAGAGGCAACCATCATCTTCTTGGTCCTTTGGAGTCTGCAGCCTCAGCCTCATCTCCAATCATTCCCTCTCATCCCCAGCTCATTGGGCTGCTCAGGACATTCGCTCCTTCCTTTTACCATTGCTCAGATGAGCTGCAGCTCCTCAGCTTGCACAGGAAAGTCAAGGTGATCAAGCTCTTGCCACATTACCTCTCCAGCCTTCTTCCACATTGCTGGTTATTTGTGCACTCCAGGCTTGGGCCAGTCTGGCCACCTTTGAAAGGTGGCATTTATCGCCTCTGTGCTGGGCTTAGGTTATCCCCGTGGCTGGAAGTCCCCCCTCCTTACCTCTGCCTCTGGGAATCCGTACCTTCCTTCCAAGCCCAGCTCCTGGGTCACTTCGGGAGGGAAGTCTCTCCTGCTCCCAAGAGCTGTTTTTGATCTTGTTCTCCCCGGAAATGATTGTATGGAGACTTCTATCTGCACGGGGAACGTTGCCTGTCTGCCTTGTTCCCATGCCTATGCTAGTACTTTGTACTGACTTGTGTTGATGTCACTGGATCTGGATCTCATCAGTCCCAAACCTGCCTGCAGAAATGCAGATTGTGCGCCATGCATGCTCGCCCAATCCCATGTGCCCTCCCGTAGCCTCATGGGTACTTGTTGGATGGTATTGGATCCAAGGGCAGAGTCTGCCCTTTCAGCTTTCACTGTGAGGCAAAGTATGGCTTTTGGGGGAGTGCCAGGCTGCCCAGAGACCAAAGGGGGCCTTTGCCTGTAGCCAAACCTGGCCTCAGCCTTGTTGGGGTGTTGTTGAGCAGTCACCGAGCCCTACCTGGGTCTTTGTGCCCTTGGTCCGATCTTCTGCTTCAAGGTAGATGGCCAGGGACATGTTTGGCATTTCCTGGGAGCAGGCAGGCAGGGCCGTGGCTTCTCTCGTCTCCAGGTCAGAACAGTTTTGAGCTTTTCCTTGAAGATATTAAAATAGGAGATTCGAGTCATATTTTCTAGTTAAGCTGGGAGCTCCGAGTTCCAGTTCCTCAATAGCAGTAAATAATTGATCAAATGTTAGTGGGTTCTGGAGAGTTTCTTGGGGTATTTGTAACATTCCTTTGCAGGTTGCCTTGTTTCCTTTGAAGACTAAAAAGGGCCTTTCGATTTCTCCTCAGCATTCTTTGGGCCCTTCCTCCCAGGCTGCAGGTCCACCCTCAATGCTTAATATGAGAAGAGGATCTCTTGGAAGCCGACTCCTATGCAAAGCAGCCTTGAGTTCCGATTTTGATTAAAATGGAGTTGTGCGGCCTTCCAGCTCAGCTCTAATTTTATTTCCAATCCTTTTCTGCCCCTGTGCTGAAAATAGCAAGCCCATATTAATAAAGCGGGCTCCGAGCAGGGCATCGCCAGAGAGGGAAGCTCTCGGTGGGAGCTATTTACCTAACTGCGGTTTGATTGCAAAGTTAACAGGACTCTGGGCTCCTGGAACGGAGGACGCATCTCGAAACTCCTCTCCACGTTTGTAACCCGATTGAATTTGTCCCCTGAAAGTTTAATCTCCCGTGGCACCGGCACCGAGCTGGCAGAAGGCTCCCAAAGCGCTAATTCCCTGAAGTGAGAGATCTGTAATGACATCGGAGGCACGGAGCTTGGAGAGTCCGCCTAAATGGCTTTCTCCAAATGCAAAACGGGGGCCAAGAGTTAATCGGCTCTTTCGTAGAGTTCTAGTTCCATCCTGTTTGAACTCTTTCTCAAGTCACTCCCGGCTCCACCAGTAACAAGGCTTCGAATGAGCTTCTAGGACTTCTCCAGAACAACTTGGACGCCAAGTCTGGAAAGCCGCCCCCTCCTAAGTGTCCCCATTCTAACGATCCAGACCGTCTGGGGGGGGGGTGGCCCACCATCATGCTTCTGGGGCCTTTGACTGCCAATCAGGGTAGGCCTGTGCATGAGCCGGTCCTTTCAGCCTGCTCAGGGTTTTGCCTCCATTTGGCGCCCCTCAGTCCTGTGGAATGGGCAGGCTCGACCCTGTCGAGTATGGAGGACCCCAAAAGTCCAGTCATCTGCTCCTGGAATCCACTCCAGTCTCGACTACCAGGGGGACGACACAGGAGGAGAGAAAATAACATTTGAATTGACTTTGTTTTTTGGCAGGGTGGGAAGTATTTCCAGTCCCCTTTATGGTTCCCCTAAAAACTTAATTATGCATTTGGCAGGTAGGCTCTCCTCTCGTTCTACGGGCTGGTTGTAAAACGCACCAACCATAAATCTGGGGCTTCACGGCCTGTCGGGCGGCTCTTCCAGAGCCTTTGCTCCGAGGTTCAGCGATTTGATAGCCGCCGCTGGGGCTTGGGTCAGGGACGCCGTCGTTGACATAACGCAGACTAAAGGCTTCTCTGGAGCTCTTACGGGCGGCCATTGGTCACGGAGTCGGGGAGCAGCATACGGCGTAGGTTGCACGTCTAGTCGGGAACAAGTGTGTGCTTTGAAGTCGCCCAACCCAGTGCTTTGAGGGAATTCCCGTCGCTCTAGTTAGGGGTTCAAATTCTGAAAATGCCATGACTAGGGAAAAGGTATTAAATGCGGTGAGTTATGGCCTCAATTACATCATCGGAGAGCATCTAAAGAGGTCATCTGCGGTGTGATTCCGGTTTGGGTGAGTCCATTTGCTCCAGGATGTCAGTGCAGGGAATGGAGCAGAGATTCCTTGCAATAACAGCCTCAGAAAGAGGCATGCCGAAGGACAAAGAGCACAAGATGCCAACTCGTAATGAGCTTATTTTCAATAATAGGAAAACAATTTAGACATAATGCAGATTAATTGTCTGTAAAATGATATCAACTCTTCTAAATAAGTTCTATGTTAGGAGGATACAACAGCGGGACACCATCTACACTGGCCCTGCCACTTTGTTTTTCCAGGGGTCACAGAATACTCGACATCCTGCCCTCTCTTCTTCCCCTGACCCCGGGCCTACCATGTTGGCTCTGACAAAGTACTGGCAAACCAATTCAAGGCGGTTGGCAGAGCAGCCTTAGCGTGAGACAGGTCCAACTCGGATTCCCATCCATCAGGGGAAGATGCACCAAAGGGACCTTGGAATAAGGCAGCTTCAACCATCCGATTGTCACTCTAAAATGCTCCCATGAGAGTTAGTCATTCAACAAGCAGCAAGCATTTATTATGTGCCAGGAACGTTAGAGATACTTGGGATACAAAGAAAAGCAAAAACCATCTTGAATTTCAAGAAAGTCATAGTCTAAAGGAGGAGATGACATGCCTCAGATAACGAGAATAAATACATGTATCTACATAGCTATATCCATATGTTATCTAGCTATATAGTCATTCATTCATTCTAAGAGGGAAGACATTGAATTGAAGGTGGATCAGGGAAGGCTTCTTGTAAAAGGTGGCATCTTCCTTGAAGAAAGCCAAGGAAACTAGGAACACAGATGAGGAGGGGAAACATTCTAGGATTAGGGATAGCAGACCTCATTGACTAAAAGAGAGTGTTATAATGAAGGTCCAGCTTGTTTAGCATGAAAGGATCCTTTGCAGACCAATCTAGGAGGGGACTGAATGCCCAAAAGATGCTTCATAATGTCAGGGGGTAAGGGCTTCCCCTAGGATGTGTTCTCACATCAGTTTCCCAAAGACAATATTATGGGGAGGTCCTAGTGTGTTCAATTACTCATTCCTCTTCAGTGAATATTATGAGATTAAAAATTAATATCCAAATACTCCAAGTATTATATTTAATAAGATTTATTAATAATAGCTTGAAGTAAAAGAAAATAAAAAAGCTACAGTAAAGAGGGAGCTAACCAAGCTGTGCACACAGGAAAAGAGAGAGTGAGAGCAGAACTCCACCGGCTATCTACAAACAATGTAAGCACGCAAGGTGGGGATGAAGGAGGAAAGGGATGCTGGGAGATGTAGTTTAAAGGTACAGAATTTCTATTTATACAATATAGATAGTATTTGTAAGAACTGTTGGTTGGGAGTCTTATCTGGTTGAAGATGGACAATGTAGGAATGTGAATTGGAAGAGATGAGACTTAAAATAGCCTTCATATCCCTGCTCCTTCCTTCCTAAACCCCCTAGTTTTGGCCAATTTATAGCTGGCACTCAATATGACTTGTTAAATGGAAAATGCTAATTGTTCTTGATGAAGGCTAGTAATTTGAGACTAGAAATTTGTGGTCATCTTTTGAGTTTTAGCCTACTATGTTCAGGTATGATTTGATGTTAAGCTTGTAGTCAGTCTAGAGATTCCCTGTAGCTTCCAGCCAAAGGGAGACAGATTTTTATGATGCCTGAATGTATGGAGTTTGCTTGGTTCTCCCCTCATCATCTGCCCCATCTTTGACTCTCAGAACGGAAGCTAGATGGCATAATGGATAGAGTGTCAGACTTGGAGTCAGGAAGATATCAGTTCAAGTTCAGCCTCAGACTCTTACCAGCTCCATAGCTCCAGAAGAATTACTTAATATGTGCCTCAGTTTCCTCATTCCTATAAAATGTTGAAACAATCACACCAACTTCTAAGGATTTTGGTGACGCTACAATGAGATCATATTTGTCAATGCTTTGCAAACCTTAAGTGCTATATAAATACTATTTATTTAAGACACTCCTAAGGCAACCTCTTAATAGTGGGGTTATCTGACATAGAGGAATGACTGTTTGAGGTACACAGTACTGGAAAGAGTCAGACCATGCCATGAACTTTAGCCATGATAGTCTCCTTTCTTTTTATGACATCCCTACTCCCTTCTCTGAGAATATGGGAGTTGGACTGACTAATCAACAGACCAGTAGGCAGGTGACAGAAGCCAGCATATTTCCTGTTTGCATAGATGTAACATCTCAGTACTGGGGACATCTGACACGGAAGGGCCACTATTTTGGGTTCGTGGTACTTGATAAAGAAAAGCTTTGCCACGGTGCTTCTCACAGCTTCAGAAAACCCTTGCCAAGCAAAGATAGCAAATGCTATATATGTATTTAAAATAACTGCAGACAATATAAAGTACCTGGGAATATACCTGACAAGAGAAAGTCAGGAACTATATGAGCATAATCATAAAACACTTTTCATACAAATAAAGTCAGATTTAAATAATTGGAGAAATAGTAATTGTTTATGGGTGGGCTGAACCAATATAGTAAAAATGACAATTCTGCCTAAGCTAAGCTGTTTATTCAGTACCATCCCAAATAAGCTACCAAAAATTACTTTCTTGAGCTGGAAAAAATAACAAAATTCAGTTAGAAGAGCATAACATCAAGAATATCAAAGGAATTAATGAAATGTAAAGGATGTCTAGCAAGACCAAATCTTAAATTGTATGAAAAGGCAATCATTACCAAAAGTATCTGGTACTAGCTAAGAAGTAGAATTGGGGATCAGTGGAATAGCATGGGCTTATAATAAATAGTAAATGACTATAGTAAGTGCATGTTTGATAAATACAAAAATCTAAGCTTTTGATTGCTGAAAAAACTAGAAAATGGTCTGGCAGAAACAATATCTTACACCATTTACCAAGATAAGTTCCAAATGGTTACATGATACCTAGCTATAAAGACTGCTATAAGAAGTAAACTAGAGGAGTATGGAATATATCATCTATCTGATTTATGGATAAAAGAAAAAATTATGTATACACATGAGAAAGAGCACTGTGGGATGAAAAAGGAATAATTTTGAATACATTAAATTTTAAAAAATTGCACAAATTAAACCAAGGTAGCCAAAATTAGAAGGAAAGCAGAAAATTTGATAAAAATTATAGACAGTTTCTCAGATAAAGTCCTCATAGCTCATATATATAGAGAGAACTTAGTTAAATTTATAAGAATGTGAATCATACCCCAATTTATAAATGATCAGAGGATATGAACAGGCATTTTTTTTAAAGAAGAAATCAAGACTATTGAATGGTCGAAAGTATTATTGATTAGAGAAATGCAAATTAAAACAACTCTGAGGTACCATTTTGGAGAGCGATTTGGAATTATGACCAAATAGTTATAAAACTATGTATAATACAAAATAAATCCTCATAAATCATGCATTTCTATTTACCATCAACAAAATTCAATAGAAAGATATAGAAAAGGAAAGTCCACTTAAAATAACCATAGACAATACAAGATACCTAGGTGTATACTTATCAAAACACATACAGCAACTACATGAACACAACTACAAAACACTTTTTCACACAAATAAAATCAGACACAAACAATTGGGAAAATATTAATTTCTCATGGATAGGCTGAGCCAATATAATAAAAATGACAGTCTTACCTTGACTTATTGATTCAGTACCATACTAATCAAATTACCCCAAAATCTGGAAGAGTGAAAAGTCAAGAATATCAAGGGAATTGGTGAAAAAATATGAAGGAAGGAGACCTAGACATACCAGACATCAAACTATACTGTAAAGTGATAATCATCAAAACAATTTGATACTGCCTAAGAAATATGAAAGTAGATGGAATGACAGATGGAATAGATTAGGAAATCAATACACTAGTTAATGATCCCAGAAACCGAGAGTTCAAAAGAACTCACCATTTGACAAAAACTGTTGGGCAAAGTGAAAACAAAATGGCAGAAACTAAGCATAGACTGACATCTCACACCATACATTAAGATAAATTTAAGGTAGATATTTGATCTAGAAATAAAGAATGACACCATAAACAAATTAGGGGCACATGGAAAAGTTTATCTGTCAGACCTATGAATAAGGGAGGAATTTATGAGTAAATAAGAAATGGAGAACTTTACAAAAAATAAAATAGACAATTTTGGTTACATTAAATAAGTTTCTCTACAAACAAAACCAAGGTAATCAAGATTAGAAGGAAGGAAACAATAAATTGAAGGAAAAATTAGTGTCTCCAAAAAAAGACCTCTCAAATATAGAGAGAACTCAGTAAAATTTATAAGAATACAAAGCATCCCACAGTTGATAAATGGTCAAAGGATATGAACTGGCAGATCTCATATGGAGAAATTAAAACTATTTTTAGTCATGTGAATAAGTGCTCCAAATCACAATTGATTAGAGAAATTCAAATCAAAACAACTCTGAGATACCACCTCATACCTGTCAGAGTGACTTATATGATCACAAAGGAAAATGATAAATATTGGAGATGATGTAGGACAATTTGGGCACTAATGCAGTATCGATGGAATTGTTAACCAATATAACCATTCTGAAGAGCAATATGGAAGTATGCCTAAAGGGCCACAAAGCTATGCATACCCTTTTACCAAGTAATACCACTACTGGGTCTGTATCCCAAAGACATCAGAGATATGGGAAAAGAACCTACTTGTACAAAAACATTTTTGGCAGCTCTTTTTATAGTGGCAAAGAATTGTTAACTGAAGGAGTGTTCATCAGTTAGAGAATGGCTGAGTATATGTGATATATGGTTGTAATGGAAAACTATTGCTCCGTAAGAAATGATAAACAGAATAATTCAGAAAAACCTGGAAAGACTTACATGAACTAATGCAAAGTGAAGTGAGAAGAACTAGAAGCATCTATACCGAAACTAAAATATTGTATGATGGTCAACTGTGGAAGACTAAACTATTAACAGCAAAACAAGATTCCAAGCAAACCTAAAGGACTCATGCTAAGCAAAACAAAACAAAACAAAACAAATCTGTCTATAGCTAAAGAAGGAACTGTTGAAATCTGATTGCAGGTCAAAGTATTACATCTTTCACTTTATTTCCTTTTTACATTTTTTATTATTAAGGGACATGTATCTTTAGTCGGGACATGGGGAGTATGGAACTATGTATTGCATGAAAGCACTGCTATAACTTACATAAGACTATTTACTGCCTGAGGAAGGGGGAGAGGGAGAGAATCTGAATTGAAAAATGTCAGAAAACGATTGTCAAACATGGTTTCTAAATGTAATTGGAAAAAATTCAATGAAAATAATAAGATGAAACTGTGTACACCCTTTGACCCAGCAACACCACTAATTAGTTCCCTTTCTGAAGGTGATCAGGGAAAAAGGAAAAGAACCTACATGTTTCTGAAATATTTATAGAAAAGAATGGAAACTGAGGGGATGCCCATCAGTTGGGGAATGACCAAATACATTTTGGTATATGATTATGATGCAATACTATTGTACTGTAAGCAATGATGAGCAGGTTGGTTTCAGACAAAACATGAAAGATTTGTCTGAAATAATGTAGAGTGAAACAAGCAGAACTAAGAGGATGTTTTGGAAACAGTAATATTATTTAAAGAGTAATTGTGAATGCTGAAGCTATTCAAATAAACTGCAGGACTTATGAAGGAACATGCTATTCACCTCCAGAAAAAGAACTCAATATGGCAGGATGTACATATGACTACATCATCTATTGACTTGGGAGGGGGGGAGGGAGAGAGACAATTCAAATCAAAATGTAACCAAAAAATAAACAACAAAACTCCAAACATAAAAAAGAAAACCATTGCCAAGCAACTCTTAGCAGAACTTATGTCTGGCTTTGCATAAAAGGCTTCTTCCAGACTAGTTATTGGAAACCACAGCCCCATCTGCGTTGCCTTCAGACAACTTTGATGAACCCCTTCTAAGCTCTTAAAAATATGATCATCTGCTGAAGTTCATTGCTTTCCCTTTCTAAATCTTGATGTTGATCCAGGCAAATGTTCTTTCTAACAGAAAACCCCCTCGCATCCCTACCTAAAAACATGTATGAAATTATTAGTCTCCTTGTGTTGTGGGAAAAACTGTACCAAGAAGCTTGGCAAGGCCCACTTGTCATGGAATGGGAATGGTGGGAGCCACCCCACTGCCTGGGCAATGAGCTCTCTCCTCTTGTCTTCCAGCTCTCTCAGTTTCAGCCCCCATGTTCTCTGATTGCAGGCTCCTTGCCTCCTACCTCATGAAGGCCATTGGCTGTTGCCCATGCCATTGGCCTGTCTTAAATTTCCTCTTTTCTGGGAATTTGGTCCAATCTGCCAGTCTCTCATTTTGTGCTCTCTTGCCACTGCTTCACTCGATTCACTGTCTTTGCTACTCTACAACTTGAAATGATTATCCATTCATCTCAATTTCCTCTACTTAGTATCTACTCTATATCAGGCCCTGTGCTGGGTTCTTCATTGACCCTATTTGAGGTTTTCTTGGTAAAGATAGTAGAGTGATTTGCCATTGTCTTCTCCAGCTCATTTTATAGATGAGGAAACTGAGGCAAATAGAATTAGATGTTTTGCTCAGAGTAGTGTAGCTAATTGATAGCTGAGGCAAGAATTGAACTCAGAAAGATCAGACTTCTCGATTCTACATCCAGTGCTCTATCCACTGTTCCATCTAGCCTGCCTAGAAATCAAATAAATACCAGGTAATTTGAATGTGCCACTCTAATAACTGGGGAGATCAAGAAGGATCTCTAGTAGGTGGTAATTCTGGAGCTAGTCTTGAGGGGAATTTGGGTTTCAAGAGGTGGTGGCAAGCAGGGAGAATATTGTAGAAATGGAATCCAGATATACTGAGGCACTGAGGTGGAAGATGGAAAGTTGTTCATGGAAAAATCAAGTTGGCCAACGTGACTGAAGTTCAGGGAATAATGAATGGGTCATCCATTACCCTGGAAGTAGAGATTATAGTCATATTGGGACAGGCTTCCACTGCCCAAAAGAGGATCTCATATTTATCCTAGAAATGACAGCAAGTCCTTGAAACTTCCCAAACCAGGAAATGACTTGGTCACACATATTTTAGGAATAGCAGCTCTAGAGGATGATTTGTAAAGGGGGAATAATGAATATTGGGAAGTCAATAAGGAGACTTCTGCAAGAGCCCAGTGAAAGATGTTGAGGGATTGTGCATGGTGGTGGCTGTGTGGGTAATAGGGATGATGGGAGATGGGGTTAACTGGATGCTGCAGATTTGGCATAAAGGACCTGAAGGGGAAGGAGTGTCAAGAATGAATCCAAGGCTGTGAACCTTCACCTGTTTGACTTCTCTAGCTAAAGGGGATTTGAAATAATGTACTTCCTCCTCTGCAGAAAGCAGTCAATTGTAATGTCATTTCCTCTCTTCCTATCTTGTCCCCCTGGTATTAGATTAGAACACATTGACACAAGATTGGAGAGACCCCTGACATCTGACCTTGCGCTCTCATCTCTCCGCAGACCTCGGGGAGGGGGCATTTCATTAGCACACGTGCCTCTCCATTACACTGTTTCCTCTGCTGCAAGGCAGAAAGATTTCCCAACACACTTTGCTTTTTCTCTTTCCTTCAGTACTAGCCAGGAGTGAGGAAGAGGAAGGCAGAATGGGAGATTCTATGCCTGACCCCCACACTCTTGACTCCTGGATAGTTTGCTTAACATGACATGGACGGCGTTCCAGGCATGCCATAGCTACTGCTCGAGATCCTGATGTGGTGTTGAAAGGAGTCCTACTAACAAAGGAGAAAGGAAAATGGGTTGCCAGAGGTTCTGAGATGATGGATGTCTGCAGCATTGCAAGTTCAGCCTTAGAATCAGTTGTTATTTTTGTTAATTTTTTTTGTTATTGTTATTATTTTAATTTGGGTCTCCCTATATTTTGCCCAGGCTGGAAATACAGAAGGCACTCATGGGCTCACTACTATAATTGATTATCACAGAAACTTTGACTTACTCTGACCTGGGATGGCTTGCCTCTCCTCATGTGGACTAGTGGCCCCCTGTTCCTGGGTTCTAATGATGTAGACACCAGACCGATTCTAGTCCTATTGCAGTTCAGAACTCCATAACTCAAGAGGCCCACCTGGTAGCAGAGATTACAGATGTGTGCTACCATGACAAGTTCAGTTATTTCTTTTTTAAAACTAAATTTGAATTCTTTTTTTATTTTCCCACCCCTTATATTTCCCAGTGTCTCCTCCCCCACTCTTTCCAAGGAAACAAAGCATTTCAATATAACCTCTTAAAGTAAAAAATCCAAACCAACCCCAAACTTGATCAAAGTAAGCATTATTGCAAATGTCATTGGCAATGCTACACCCATGGGTTCTGATTTCTAGAAACAAACTAAAGAGATATTTTCTCATAATTCTTCATTGATATTCAGTTTAGATTTTCTTTCCATTCGCATTATTGTGGTCACTGTCTGTATTGTTTTCTGGTTATATTTGTTCCTGCATCTGTTCACATAGATCTTGACATACCTTGGGGTATCCACCAGATTCCTGATATCTTACAGCACAGTAATTTGTCATTACATTTATGTGTCACAATCTATTTAGCCATTTTCCAATGAATGGACATCTCCTTTCAAAAAGGGCTATCATGCATATTTTGGTTTATATCTGCTTTCCTTCTTGTTATTGCCTTCCTTCACACTTAGGTTAATCAATGCAATCTCTAAGTCAAAAGATATTTACATCTCAAACACTTTCTTTGCATAATTCCAGATTGCTGCTCAGAATGGATGCATCAGTTCATAGTACCGACAATGCATCAGGGTACTTGTCTTTCCACAGTCTTTCCAGTATTGACTTTTCCTATCTTTTATTGTCTTTGCCAATTTGCTGAGTGTGCCAAGACATTGGGGTGACTTTGATTTGTATGTCTCCAATTTTTAGTGATTTGGAGAATTCTTTCATGTGGTTTATTATAGTTTACAATTCTTTTGAGAGCCATTTGTTCATGCACTTTGAAGATTTATCTCTAAGGGAATGGCTTTTGAGCATATATTTCTATGACTTCTCTGTCTAGTCTTTCTATGACTCTGCTATCACTTAATTAATGAATATCAAGTACTTACCAAGTGTCATCATCCAAGTACTGGGAAGAAAAGGGAGGCACAACTTAGTTCCTACACACTCAAGGTGCTCCCATCTTAATGGAAGAAATGATGTGCACATAAATGACATAGGCAGGATAAGTGGAAGGCCATCTCAGGGGAAAGCTGCTAGCAGTGCAGAGAAACTGGGAGCCTCCTCCTGCAGAAGGTGGGCTTTCAGCTCAGTTTTGAAGGAATCCAGGGCAGCCAGGATGAGGAGGTGGGGAGGCAGAGAATTCCAGGCATGGGGAAGACCCAGCCACTCAAGGATCCAGCACCATTGGCCCTACTGCTATTCAAAGGAAAGCCTTACCATTGGACCTCTAACTCTGACTCCTCCTTCTTCTCTAGGACCAATGTTAGCCATTAATTCTCATCGTTTAGCTTGATTTTAGGGTTCTTTTCCTTTACCTTATTGTAGCTTTCCTCTACATTGTTTTGGTTTGGTTTATATAACTCTACAGCTTGTTGTGGAAGTCTTCATGTGTTTTTTGGAAATTCTTAAGGTTTTTGTTGTTTATTGTGATGTAATAATTGTTCATTAATTTCGAATGTCATACCTGTTTTCTAAATCAGAGGCACCTACTTTGTCTCCATTCCTCCCCCCCCCCCAACATAAAAAGTATTCTAAATAGACCTTTTATTTTTGTCTTTGACTTCCTTGGGATATATACTCAGTAGTAGAATTTTTAGGTCAAAAGATAATCTGGACAAGTCCTAATTCCTGCCAATTAACTCGTTCTGGCTCTGGATTAGAATACCATGAAAATTTGTGTACTGAAAATGTAATAAGAACACCTTTATTAATAAGATTTAAGAGGATACAATTCCTGATAAAATTCAATTAAACTATTCTCCCCTCTGCATCTACATTCACCATGGTAATTATTAACATTGGATTGGAAAAATATCTTGTGTAGACATAGGAGTTCTGCTAAAGCCACCAGTACCAGCATGTGATGGGTTGGACTCTGAATGACTCAGGCAATGAGGAAGCTACAGAGCTTCTCCACCCACTTAAAGGACCAGCCCAACTTCCATTACACACATGACCACAGAGGGGATAAACTAAGAATTTTCCAAATTCTTTTCCCAAGCGGCTGTCCCAGTGTATAACTACTCAAAGTGTAGTAGTGTGCCTGACTGCCTTTAACCTGCCAGCACTGACCATATCTGCCTTTTGTCCTTTTTTTCCATTTTACAAGCTTCAGACATAGTATAATTTGGATTTTTATTAGTTATCATAGAGCAATCTTTCATATTATTGTTGCACATTTCCAGTTCTACTTTTCATGTTTATGCCAATCTGCTTTTAAGAGTTATTCTTTTCCCTAAGTAACCCATTTGATTCTGTGTAGATCTTCTATAATGGGGATCTGAGCTCCCTCCCCCAATACATAAAATAATCTTCATGATGTCTGTATTCCCCATCTGAGAGCAGGTCTTGGATCTTATCCCAGGGGCCTCTCTACCAATCCGACATTCTTTGTTTTCCGTCACAATTCCCAATGGAATCAGAGGCGAAATTGGTTGCCTATGGTGGTGCCCAAAGTCCTTTTTCATTTGATTTACAAATATTAACAATATCATAACATTGTTTATGCAAGGTAAAATGAGAAAATACATAATGCAAGAATGATGTTGAAGAAGCTTCAGTCTTTAGGTGGGAAGCAGTCTTTTAAAATGTTATTTTTAATGTGTTTCTCATTATTAGACACATATGCCCAGGGGTCTTCACACAAGATATTCCTTATAAATTTTAAAAGGAAATAACATAAAATATTAACTTTCTACTGAGTTTCTTTTCTTTTGTATTAATGGCATTTCATACATTTATTAATTCAGAAATCGACCTCTTGTAATGCAAAACTGGGAGCAACCTGTAATTATATTTGGGGAGAATGGACCAAGTGATGAGGACGGGGCACTGGGAATAATGCTTCTTAACCACTCATCAATATTCATGTGTAAGTGAGTCAAAAGTGATGTGTGTGTGCTTAGAAGATGAGCAAGTAGAAGGAGGGTTATTTTCACAGCAGGAAAAAAAGTTTGATTTCTCCACAGCAAAAATAGTTTTTTTCATGGCTGTCACAATGCATGATTTTTCAAGTGTGAAGAAACACGAACAGTTGTGAAAGAATTTTCTTAGGAGTAGCTACAGGAAAAGGAATGAAAGAGACAGCTACCATGTTTGAGAAAGACCCAATTACTAATAAATTAGAATTTTGGAAGAAATTCCTGTTTAGATATGGGTAGGTTGGAACTGGATGTCTCTGAGGTTAGGGTTAGGGTTAGGGTTCCTTCCAAATCAGAAATCCTGTGACTGAGTCTGATTTTATATCATTCAACAATGCAAAGCTTGGGCAGCTACTGCAACTCTTAGGCTAGAGATGGTTCATTCAATGAGGAGGCACGCATCCTTAAGGAACAAAAAAATGACACTTGTAGCTCCTTGAGAACGTGTCAATCCAATGGAGTCATGGAGTTATGGCAATGGGATCATCCTCCTTGTAGGGCATTGAGGCTGTTAGTATGATCCTCACCTCATTTCTGATGAGGCACATCCGAGATCTGAAGTGTTTTATGTTTGGAAACCTACCTACCTCTCATATCATTCATGAGGTATGGAGTTGGTCTTGGGTACTCAACGGTCCTGCTAGCCATATGCTTGCCCTGGTAAGTCCTCTCAAGCTGAAAAGTCCTCTGGAGCCATACAACGATGGATAATTTGTCCTCTGAGGAGCAGCCTAACTAAGTTTGGAAGGACTCAGTATTTATTGTATTTTTTTAAATGACAGCCACTCTGAAAGATGGGTTACAAAGTAGAAAGGGGGGGGCGTAATGATCATGTCAATGAAGAATACTGACACTGATGGAGTGACAGGTCTTTCTATTCTCTAACTTTTTCCCCATCACATGTAGAAACCACTGTTGATAGTTGTTTTCTGACATTTTTCAATTCAGATTCATTTCTTTCCTCCCTCTTCCCCCCACCCCAGGTGTTAAATAGTCTGATATAGGTTATATAAGTGCTTTCATGCAATATATATATTTTCATATTGCTCATGCCATGACTGAAGACATATATCGCATACATAATTAAAAACTCATGAAAGAAATACAGTGAAAAATGGAATACTTTGATGTGCAATCAGACTCCAACAGTCCCTTCTTTGACTGTGCAGAGTGCTTACTTAAAAAAATTATTTAAAAATTTTTTGTCATGAGTCCCTTGGGGTTATCTTGGAGCCTTGTTTTGTTGACTATAGTTTAGTCCTTCACTGTTGATCACAGTACAATATTTCTGACTGATCTTTTAAAACAGTTAAGACCCAAGCCTCCTCCCAGAACTATCCAACTCTGAGGTTTCAGCTTTTCTCCCTTGTTTCCAAAAGAAATCAAATGAAAGTCTTATGGAAGAAGATTGTCTTTTTGGTTTAGGACTTCTTAGCTGGTGTAAATAAAAATCTAAATATTGTAAACTCCTCATAGGCAGGAACCACATGTGTCTCCCTTTAAAGACCTACTCAGCACAAGTATGATGCCTTCCATGTTTCTAGCATGCTGGTAGACTGTTCCCAACTGGCTCAATGATGGTGACCCACTGCCCTGACTAATCTCTGCTTTTCCCAAGTCATTTCTGTAGTGATTCTCTTCCAGGGCTGAGGTTACAGGTGACATTGAGAAAGGACAAAATCTAGGGTTCTTATGATGCTAAGTCATTTCCTTGGGGGTGCCCAAGGTTACTAATACCAAGCAAACCATTATTGCCAGTGAAGGTCACAGTTTTGCGGGAGATAAATGTAGACTGCAGAAGAGAGCTTTGCATTATGCTTGATGGATCAAGGCAACTGGGCCAATGCCATAGAAAAGGGAAGAGCTCAGACTTTGGGCTTCAGGACACCTCTTCCCTACCTAATGGACTAAGGTCTGGCTAGAAACAGTGGATGGAAGGCAGATGTAATGGTAGCTGTAAAGATGAGCCTGATGTGCAATAATGGTATATCTGGAAGAACAGAGAGCAGAATGTACTGTCACAGGGTTTCCTTATAGATGATTATTATCCTGCCAGATTTTTTATGAAATACTCCCATTGAACTACCATTCCTCCCACCCTCAACTGGCATGGAGAACAAATTGTATTTCTTCCCGGTGAACCCTGGTTTACATTTTTTCCTTTATTTTATTTTCTCTCTCTAGTATTCATCCAACCAAATGACAATTAATTTAAAACCCTCTATGTGGATGGTACTTTGGTAGACACAAAAAGTCATACTCCTTGATCTGTGTCCTCAAGAAGCTTACAGTCTTCTGGGAGAGGAGGACATAAAAAAGAACCAGGAACTTCAGCAGTGGTTAGGACTTTATACAGAAAGGCTTTTTGTCTTCATTATTCACAGATGAGTGAGATTTCTTATCTCTACACAGGATGCTATTTATATATCTATGCATGCTTTTGAATCAAGAAATATATCATTTCTAAAGCCACCCTGTAATTATCTTTAATGAACAGTAACAGAGCTACAGTAAAAAAAATAATAATGGTTGGAAGAAATTAATAGGTTTTCTTTTTATCTTTAAAAGAGGCAAACACCCCCCCCCAACCAATCAGTCAATCAATCAATCAACAGGCACTTCTCAAGTACTTGCTATAAACCAGGCACTGGACATTTATTAAGCACCTACTATGTGCCAGGCACTATGCAAAAAACTGGGGATACAAGAAGAAGCAGAAGACAGTCTCTGCCCTCAAGGAATTCACATTCTAATGGGGAAGGGGACTACAAACAAACAAACACACACACATATATAATATATATGTATGCATACATATATACATACATATTATATGTATATTTATATTTATATGTACATATACATATAAACAAGATATATACAATATAAATGGGGAAATATATGAGAGATGGCATGAGCATTAAGGGAGGTTGGGGCAGACTTCTTATAAAAGATAGAATTTTAGGTGGGACTTAGAGGAAGCCATGGGAGTCAGTAGGGAGAGTTGAGGAGGGAGAACATTCTAGGCATGGAGGAGAGGCAGAAAAAAATTCCTAGAGCTGAGATAAGGAGGGTCTTGTTTGTGAAAGAGCCAGGAAAGCGGGTCTCTGGATCAGATGAAAAAGCTGGACCCATGCTGCAGGAAAATAATTTTGTTAGCTGAATGGAAAATGAAATGGAGTGAGGCCCCATTAGCAAGTTATTGAAATAATCCAAGTATGAGGTGATGAGGGCCTTCATTGGGTGGGGTGTCAGTGTCTGAAGGAGAAGTCCACAGATTCAAATTATGTTGCAAAGGTAAATTGGCAAGCCTGGGTCAAAGACTGAATATGTGAGATGAGAGATGTGAGGAGTCAGGGATGATATCTAGCCTGAGGGCCTGGGAGAAGAGTGTTACCCCTTCAAGTATAGGGAAGGTGGGGAGGCCAGGTTAGAAGAAAAGACAATGGTTTTGGTTTGGGTTACATTGAGTGTGAGATGTTGACTGGACATCCAGTTTGAGGTGTCTAAAAGGCAGCTGGAGATGCGAGATTGGAGGTCACTGGAGATGGTTTTTTTGTTTTGTTTTGTTTTTTTCAGCAGAGATGTTAAGGCAGAAAAGGTAGATTGAGAATCATCAGAATAGAATGACAATGGACTCCGTTGGAGTTGGAGATCACCAAGTAAAGTAGTAGGGGGAAGAGAAGATGTCCCAGGACAGGACCCTGTGGGAAACCTACAGTCAGAGGCTGTGTTCTGGAAGTGGATCCAGCAAATGAGACTGAGGAATGGTTGGATAGGTAGGAGGAGAATCAGGAGAGAGGGCTGTCTTGAAATCCGAGTTAGAAGAGAATATTATTGTGATGAATACCTCTTTGCAGTTTCATATTACGTCTGTGTATCTAGCCCAACATCAGCATGCGTTTACATGTGGTAAGTGGGTGGGTGGCCAATTGAGTTGGATTGTCAGGGTATAAGTCATGCCCATGTCAGAGGCAAAATGCTGGAACCCTTTTCTGGGAACTAGAGCAAGTGCATGGAGTGGTGGCCAAGTATTCTGCAAATGTTTGTATCCTGGAGCCACACAGTCAGTTTGAGCCCTGGGCCATTCCATTCACTTCATGTCTTGTAGCTTCTCTCTTCATATGTTCAGTGGAGAGGGTAGTCATCACTGCTTTCATCCTCCTCTATAGATAGTGAGTTCCTCATAATTTTCTTTGTCTCTTTGGTGCTTGACACCATGCCTGGCATATAAAAGTCACTTAAGAAATGTGACTTCACCAACTGACTGATTGACCAGGCAGTTATAGAGGAAGCACTCCCTAAGAAATGACACCCGTCACCACCCCACCCTCATCATTGGAGCATGAAGATACCATGCACTAGAGGGATGAAGGAAGGTGTTAAACTCTTAGACTAGACTAGAGGCTCCCAGAGGGCAGAATCTTTGCCTCAGATTCCCTTTATGCTCCCTGTATGGTGTCTTGCATCTAGCCAGGGATGTATCCATGTTTTTTCACTAAGTAAAAAAAGCTAGAATCTTGTTACAAAATCGCCTCGCTCTGAAGCTGCAGAGAAGAGGAAAAGCTGTCATCCTCCCTCCTTCCCTCCAGTTGGCATTAATCATTTTTGAAAATCCCAATTAGAGCTGAAGGGAGTCCTGAAACATTTCTTTTTTCCCTCAGAGCACAAATGGGCAAGGTCTCATTGTCTGGGTCTAAAGCACTTTGTGCCCTTCTTTCTCAAGCGTCTGGGTTGGTTCTGGTGCTGATATGCAGCTTCTGTGTGAGCCGAGTTGTTCGTTGGCTCCTCTGTGAACTCATAAGTCATGCTATTCCTACTAGGTGGCAGTACATGTGTAGAAATCAGTCTCAGGCTTTAGACTTGGCTCCCTGCTCCACTGTCATTCCCCACTTATTCTTAAAGTGATCCTCCCCTCCCCCCCAGAGCGAAGCACTGGCTCCCCAGCCATCTGAATAGCTACTGATTGAATGCATGCTTATGGCTGTTTGATTTCAACCCTCTGGCAATGGCTTAACCACCATTGTTTCCATGCAGCGATGAGAGCTTCATCTTTCTTCTTTTTTCCCCTTCTAGGTCACGTGTGCCAATTTAACAAATGGCGGGAAGTCCGAGCTTCTAAAATCAGGAGGCACCAAGTCCACCCTCAAGCACATCTGGACAGAGAGCAGCAAAGACTTGTCCATCAGCCGACTCCTCTCACAGACTTTTCGCGGCAAAGACAATGATACGGACTTGGACTTGCGCTATGACACCCCAGAACCTTACTCGGAGCAAGATCTCTGGGACTGGCTGAGGAACTCCACGGACCTGCAGGAGCCTCGGCCCAGAGCCAAGAGACGGCCCATCGTCAAGACGGGAAAGTTTAAGAAAATGTTTGGCTGGGGGGATTTTCATTCCAACATCAAAACTGTGAAGCTCAACCTGTTGATAACTGGGAAGATCGTGGACCACGGCAACGGGACGTTCAGCGTCTACTTCCGGCACAACTCCACTGGGCAAGGCAACGTCTCGGTGAGCTTGGTGCCCCCAACCAAGATCGTGGAATTCGACTTGGCCCAGCAGACGGTGATCGATGCCAAAGATTCCAAGTCCTTTAACTGCCGGATCGAGTACGAGAAGGTTGACAAGGCGACCAAGAACACGCTCTGTAACTATGACCCTTCCAAAACGTGTTACCAGGAGCAGACCCAGAGCCACGTGTCCTGGCTCTGCTCCAAGCCCTTTAAGGTCATCTGTATTTACATTTCCTTTTATAGTACCGATTACAAACTAGTACAGAAGGTGTGTCCTGACTACAACTACCACAGTGACACGCCCTACTTCCCTTCAGGTTGAGGAGGAGCCGCTTTGGCTAAGACTGAAGCCTGAGGAATCAAAGAGGTCACAGGACCGGGCTGTTACGACCAAGGAGAAGGCCACGTCTGGGGCCTGGATTGTGTCTACGATGCTGCTGTTGTCCACGGGCTGCCAAGATCCCAGGGGGACAATCTGGTGTCATTTCTGCCCATTGGCTCCATCTCTCCGTGTAGTTGTGAATCACTGCAGGTTTTACATACAATCACCCAAGGAGAAACATACATACACACAGACATACATGTACATGTACACACATATTTTGGCTTGCATCTCTCAGGACCCCTGTTATGAGGTCTTTTAATTCTCTGGGTCGTAAGGTCTTAGATAGCCAATCAAGGCCAACGGGCATAGCTAGACAGAGAGCGGGCTCTGACAGGCCCCGGTGGTGGCGAGTCCTGAGTCCCTGCGAATCCATCCTCCCCCCCTCCCTCCCCGGGGCGCGCCTGCGCTCCTGCTTCGGATAGCTGCACCGATAAGCAACGCCGTAGGCCCCGACGCTTGTGACCGTGGGACGTGCGTCTCTAGAGCTCAGCCTCCCCTCCCAAGGAAGCCCCCGCACCCAGCATCACCCCGTAGGCACATTCCCGGTGGCCCCAGGAGGCCGCTCCGCCAAGATAAGAGCACGTTTGGAATTTACATGTGGCCCGCTGGCCGGGGCCCGCTGGCCGCCTTTGGCCCTGGCCTTTGGCTGCTTAGAGAGTCCCCAGCCTAGACTAGCGCCCCGAGGGGCCGCCCGAGCCACGGGACGACAGACATGTAAGTTGTAAGTGGCGTCTTATCTTCCCTCCACACATTGTAACAAGCTCAGTATCTTAGTCTTCATTTGTATGAATGGTTTGTATTGTACATAGTTTATCCCGTGTTATTTCAGCAGCTTATTACTATTAACTTGTACTTGTCTCTCTGCTTGTTATTGGTTATAAGAGAAAAAGGCAACGAGGAGGAGGAGGAGGAGGAGGAGTCCGAGTCCCTGTTAGCCGCGTAGCTGTTTCCGGCGCGCGCAGGACCGCAGGAGCTCCGTAGCCGGCTCTGACTCGGCTCCGGGACTGTTGGAAGCGCTCCCTCCGCCCGGCATTCCGGTCTGTCTGTAGTTAGAGTTTTCTTTCTGGACGAAGATGAAATGTACATAGAAATAAAATACTTAAAGTCGAGTTTCAGTATGTTCTGCGTCTGGCATCCCTCCGGGCCGGCCGCGTGCCTCCAGCTGGGCCACTCGCCTGCTGGGGGGCGACGTGCTACCTCCCGGGAATCCCACCTGGGCCCCCCCTGAGCTCCTGCCCTCCTAACTCGACCCCGCAGGGCAGGAGGCTGCCCTCGCCACCAGCCCCATTTCCAAAGCCGTGGAAGGCCATCCTCTGTCTGTGTCGGGGTAGGTGGGAGATCTCTTTCCTCCCCAGGGGGGTGGCGAGAGACAGCAGGAGGCTGCCAGAGCCCGGGGTCGGGCCTCCCGCAGTGACTCAGCACAACCAGGGGAAAGTGGGACAGTGGGCTTGGCAGGAAACTTGGCAGCTGGCGCCAACTCCTCTCGGATGGGGCTTAGCCTGTAAAATCCTGTTTACTGCCATCGAATGCTGCATTTTCCTGTGGCACGCAGCAGATCCCCACACGTAAGCAGACGTGGAAACCAGAGGAAACTTACTTGGAAAGTGCCATTTGGGGGTGGGGAGAGTAAAGTCCCCCCAGGGAGAAAGGAGAGCCCCAGACTCCCACGTGGCAGTAGTTGTCGGAAGGATCTCCAGCCCGGGGGGTGCTGGGCCAAGGATCCCCGCCCCAGTGAGCCCAGCAAGGGGCCATCCAGGCTCTGCTTGATGATCTCCAATGAGGTGGAAGCTGCTCCCTTCCCAGGGCACCCAGTCCGCTTTTGGCCTGCTCTCATGGTGAGCAGCCCAGGGAAAGGTGCCTCTATCCTTGACTCAGAGTTTGAGATGAAAGCCAGACAGACACAAAACCCGACACAATGCTCTGTCTTTTCCCATGGGAAGTCTTGGCCGTTGACTACCCGTTTAATGGCCACACATGGACGTGATGTCCATCGGACGTTGACCATAACTTTGGACAATGATGGATGGCATAATTTAGCAGAGACTTTGGCAGGGGAGGCTCCCGAGGAACCATTACTGAGGCAGTGCTAGACAAGGGCAGACCTCAGTTTCCAGCTACCCCCAAAACAGGAGCCAAAGAGAAAAAAAAAATTGCAGGTTAGGCCAGGCTCTCTCTGATTGGCCAAAGAGATCTCCTCAAAATAGGTGTCTGCTCCAATGCAAACCCGTTTCATTTGAAGGTTGCACCCTCTGTGGGCGTCTCCTCTGAGTGTTAACTTTGGGCTCTTTAGCCAGGCTTGTTGGTTTAAAAATGGCTTCCTGGGTGAGAGACCCCCTTTTCCTTTCTCTCCACAAGCTGCTTCTCTTCCCCACTTTCTCCAAAGAGAAAACTCGGAATTCACTGGCACGTACCATTTCCTTCTGTGCTCATTTAGGAGAAGGAAGTAAAGAGCAAGAAAGCGAATGAACCCCCGGAGCTTAACTAAGCAGAGGGGAATAAACAAGATGGCGAACCCAGACTTGGCTCTGCAAGTCTCCCCCCTCCCCACTTCCTTCCTTCCAATCTCTGACCCCTTTCCTTCAGGGTTTGTAGGTGGAATCCGATGAACTCAGATGAGATGGCAAGCCCTGGGCACCTCCAAGGAGGAATTTGCGCCACGCTGGCTTCTCTGCTTGCAAGCATCAAATGCAGAAAAGGCTTTCTGTCCCAGAGCCCTCTGTGGCTCACACACGTTTGATTTCATGAAGACTTTTCTCCTGCTAGTACACGAAGCTTAATTTGGGGAAAGGCTAGTGCTCAGCGTTTGTGAGGGGACGGGCTTTTCTACAGACACTTTCCACTGACATTTGATGGCTCTCAGGTCCTCCCAGGGCTGCTTAGAATTTAGGAGTCAGTCATTTCAGTTGTTTCTGACTCTTTATGACCCCGTTTGGGGTTTTGGCGGAAGAGATATTGGAATGGTTTGCCATTTCCTTCTCTAGATGAGGAAACTGAGGCCAAAAAGGTTAATTAAGTGACTTGCCCAGGGTCACACAGCTAATAAGTGTTTGAGGTAGGATTGCAACTCAGGTCTTCCTAACTCTAGGCTCAGCATTCTATCCTCTGTACCACCTTGTGCATAAGAATTCTAATAAACATAATGAGAGGAAGCCCACCAACCCCAAGTCCTCCGCAAGGAGGTGGGTGAGATGGGAGCAGAGTACGGAGCTGCCTTCTCTTCCCATTCTCTTCTAGAGCGCTAGAACAAGATAGAAATCAATCATTGTTGCAATCCTGTCATTGGGAAGAATCGGGATACCCTACACGTGTGTGTAGCTTCAGCTCATTGCCTTCAATCTACAATCCCAAGAGCTAAGTAATTGCAGAATTACTGATGCCTCATTTTACTGGGAAGGAAGCAACAATTCAGGGGTGTAGTTTGACTTGCTCAGGGTCTCACAACTAGGAGGTGAAAGACGTGTGACCCGAGACACAACAGATTTTTGTTGAAGAACATCAAAACTCAAGGCTCCGGCTTCTAGCCCTTGCCTTGCCCATTGCTTCTTGCTCAGTGGAAGGGCTTTTTTTTTTTTTTTTAATGAAAATATTTTAAAAACCACATAACAGGTAAGGTATGAGCTTCTTGAGTTTGATTTTGACCATGGACAAGGATTCCTGGCCTGATGGATTTCAAGTCAGAAGTCATGGGTTCAAATTCTGGTTATGTTACTCTGTGACCTTGGACAGGTCATGTCCCTAGCTTAGGAGTCATTTTTTTCTCATCTGTAAAAGAAAGCCTTAGGCAAAACCATCTCCAAGATCTCCTCCAGCTCTCAATCCATCATCTTTTCTGGGGTGAGAGGAAGCCTCCCCTTGCCTCCCTGCACATTCCTATCTTTCTAAAATCATACTTGTTCATCCTCAGAAAATGGAGTGTTCTTTTTCTCAGAGGAAAAAAAAGTCCTTCCTGTTTTTTTGAGTGCAGAAACCTGGAAAAAGCCCTTTCCATTTCCATTTTCTTCTCCTTTCCCCACACTTCTTTCCATGTAAAAAGTTGTGGTGAGGCCATTTATTCTTGACATCATTCAGATCAAGCGGTGATTCATCTCAAACACTTCACGGACATGTGTTCACTAAGAGAAGCAGTGAGGCAGGCCAAAGAGGACTGTCCAGAGGGGGCCTGGGCTGGGCCTCTGACTCATCCCCATCCAGATTGGAGAGCTGTGTGGGGTGTGGGGAGCCATCAGGCTTCCTTGGGAACATTTCTATCTCACAGCAATTGCTGGGTCTGGGTACGGATGGGGAAGAACCCATCCCATCTTTCATGCCTTCACTGAGTCACACTCCTAAGTCACCCGGGAGCCCTTGACTGCGACTGAAGAAGAGGGCAATCTCACGAGAACGGCTGCTAAAATCCCTAATGGCTTCCCAAATGGCCAGCTGGTATCCCTTACTAGAGTACTTGCTCTATTATCACAGACCATTGTTAGCTCCAGCACTTCCAGATGCCCTTCACTGAGTAGGTGCTTAGGAAATGGTAGTTAAGTTGTAGAATGTTGTGAAAACTTCTCACCTCCAAGACTAGCTGCATGATCTTTGTGGAAAGTTGTGTAAACTTTCTGGGCCCCGATTACTTTTATCTGTAAAATGGGTATGTGAGCCCTTCCAAGGCTATTATGAAAAGAAACTTTAGAACTGAAAGTTGGATGCAAATCTTCACTTTGATTAAGGTAGGACAGCTTTCCCACAGAGGAGGGAACTGCATACTCTGAAACAGAAGCAGTCCCTTCCTTCAATCAGGAAGTATTTGAGTGCTTCTTCTATGCCCCATGCTGGGACTACAAGTACAAAAAAGGAACCAATCTCTCCTCTCAAGTTTACGTTAGCATGATACGGGTGCAGGGGAGAGAGGACAAGCACACATAAAAATATAGACAGCGTTAACACTAAATGCACACATAAATACCCACAATCCCAAATGTCTAGCTGTTCACACAAGATTATGTAAGAGAGGGAGTGCTAGGAACTGGGGGTATGTCAAAGTCTTCATGAAGAAGAGGATACCTGAGCTGTCTATGAAAGGAAGAGAAGGATTCAGAGGCAGGGATTCATTCCAGGAATGTGGGATGCCCAATGCAAATGCATGGAGGTGGGGAAAGGAGTACTCTGAATGATGAGCATCATTTGGCTGGATCACATATTCCTGGAGACAGTCAAGGATAACGGGACTGGAAAAGGTGACTGAGGCCAGGTTGTGTTGGGATTTTAAAGGTCAAACAGAACCATGTTTATTTTATTCTGGAGGCAACGGAGAGCCACTGGAGGTGGTTGAAGGGGGAAGTCAGAGGCAGGTCTCCTCTTAAAGGAAAAAAATCATTTCTTATCTTAGAAAGACTCATGATATAGACACAAAGATGCTCTCAGATGAAAAATCAGACAGTATGGGCCAGAGGAAGAGGAAGGTGAATACTTATGGCTGCTGACTCCTTACTAAAGTAAGGAGCATAAATCAGAGAGCTGTGATTTTCCCAGCATGCATTTGGGATATGGTGATATACCTCCAAAACTGGTCAAAACTAATAATGATTCGTTACTTCAGGTAGGTCAGTTTGGGGTCACATCTGAAGGGCTTGAGGGTCTTAGGGAGATAGGATGGAGTGTCAGCATTGCTACCTGTCACGGCCCAGAAGGAAGGCAGAAGGAAAGTGAAAATACATTCCTGGAATGTGGGATGCCCAGAGCAAAGGCATGAGTATATCTATTTATATTTCTCTCTTTCTGTCTCTGTCTCTGTCTCTCTATCTCTCTGCCTCTATCTACCTTTCTATGTCTGTATGTATCTAGCTATGCATCTATCTTTCTCTATTTGCACATCTTATGAGTATATCTATCTATCATGGCTGTATACACGATGGTTCTATGTACACATAGGTATACACACATAACCCGCTCCAACACTCCACTACAAGAATGGTCACTCATTTCTTGTGTTTGGTTAAATGTAATTTTATCCCTGAAGAAGTGGAGGAACCATCTAGGGTCGCCCTGAAGGGCTCTCCCACTGCTCAAGTACAAAGTGATAGACCTTTGCTGAGAACTGTCTCAATTTTAGAATTTCTGAGCTCCCAGAAGACCCGGGTGGGGTGCCTGCACCAACGCCACAGCTTCTTCCCAGCCCTAGAGGAAGAGATTGTACAATCTTCCGAAAGTATTGGTAAGATTCCTGGCCTGACATCCCATGGGGAAATGATCTAGGGCTATGGGTGGAAAGGAGGAGCAGCTAGGAGAATCTAAGCACATCCATCAGCTTCTGAAGACACAAAGTGTAATATAGGAATAATACTGCCATGTTTGCTTGGGGCAACCTGTCAGTTGCCCTGGATGGAATGTTGACCATGGCATGAGCCACAGAGCAAGTACCAACTGCCAGTTGGATACAGGGTATATAAAGCCCTGGAGACCCAGGGCTGGGTTCTGTTCTTTCCCTACTTCTCTTCTCACCTTCACTTCTACCCCTTGGGGGGATCCAGGGAGGAGGAATGTGGGATCTTCGTTTCCTAGGCTAGGCAGGTTTAGGAGAACTTTGCTGACCCAATAGGAACATCAGTTAGATATACCATTTATTCCCTAACAAGAGGTTGCTTATATTTACCATCAAGAGATCATTAATTTGTGTCTCAGGGCTGGTCCCTTGGGATAGCTGAAGATCCTAGCAAGGAAGTTCATCAACATCCTGAGCTTAGGTAAAGGAGGCAGTACTAGACTAGATTCATCGGCTTCCTAACCCACTCTCCAAACCCTTTTCCCTAATCAACCTTTCAAATAAAACTTAGTTTAACTTATGAACTAGTGGCTCTTTCCTTCAACTCTGATCTAAGTAGACTGCTGATCAAGATTCTGGGAGGGAGGCAGAGTAACTCCATTGCTGTTAGGCAGGAAGCACCACACCTCCCTTCCTGTCAAATCTCATTGTCATCCAATAGGAGTGATTCCCTCAGCCGGGTTAGAGGCTGAAGGGAAATCTTCTTAAAGGGGTTTAGTCCTTGCCAAGGGAAATTCCATGAATCTCTTGGCTGGCTTAGACACTGGGTACTTGTTCATTCCTACATCCAGTACCATTAGGAACAGCTTGAGGTTAAGCCACATTAGCTTCCTGACTACCTACAGCTTTACCAACCTCCTTTACAGATCCACCATTAAACCCTCATTACAAAAGAAAGGGTCTTGGGGAAGAGGAAAGGGACATGGAGGGAGTGGTCGAGAGAGGGACAAGAAGTTTGAGCTTTTGTCCAGTTCGTTCTTTGAGTGGCTGTTAAGGGACAAGGTAGTGCCAGCCTCTATGGGGCAACACTGCATGCCCTCAGGAACTTGAGGGGAGGTCCCAGAGGATGCCCCATCGATTCGGCTAACAATGGCAGGAGTCATCCAGCTCAGGATGAGCTTAGGCGGCGGAGCCAAGGGAAGGGTGGCAAGAATGATTGTTCACATCTCCTTGGAGAAAAAGGGAGAGCTGGAAGGAAGAAGACTTCTGCTGAGGTGAGCTAAGCCAATACCAAACAGGAGAGAAAACAAGCTTCCTCAGCTTTCCATTGAATTCTGCTGGGATCAAAGCAGTAGAGAGAAGAAGACAAGCAGGGATTTTAATAGTCCCTCCCTCCCTCCCTGTCCCCACCTCCCAAGCCCAGGTCCATAGAGCACCACAGAACCAGCCCACTTAGACTCTTCCATCTTGGCTGCAGCTGTGTTCGTAGAGGAGACAGAGATGGAGCTAAAGGGAATACAAATGGGAAAAAGCACCAGATCAGGGCAAGAGTAGCTAGAAGGGCATGTCCAGGCACAAATGTGGAGGATAGAAAGGATGCGTTCTCAAATGTACCCAAAGGAGGTGAAAATGCCAAAGAAGTGAGGGCCTCCCTCCCCCTCCCCCAATTTGACCTTTATTAAGACCCAACAGTGATGGCAGCAAGAAGGGTTTCCATTCAGGGGAGAGGAGATCGTCTTGCTGGGCATCAAGGCCATCCTTAAGGAGGACAATCAGGAGGGAATAGGCACCTTTTCCCAAGCTGCATTGTCTAGTGAAGTGCCTTTCCCATGACCTAATTGAAACATATAGAAAATCCAAACTCTCACAAAAGTGTTTGACTTAGTGGAGCAGAATGCTTCCTTAAAGAGTCTCTTTCATGCAGATGTCTGTCATCTGTACATCAAAATCATTCTCCAAAAGATATGAAAACAGAGGTGACCTGCACAGTGACCCTTTGAGGAGGAATACCAAGGCAGCCATGAAACAGAAAGACACTCGGGATAAGAGTGGGGCTGGAGACATTTTATAGGACATCCAGCTCCCTCATTTTACAAATGAGGAAACTGAGGCACAGAGTTGGTGAATTATGGGACGACATAGAAAAGAGTCCCACAAGGCTAGACACAGATGGATTTCAGTTTTCACTCTTGGAGGGAACATCCACACTATATGGAATCCTGTGGTATTTACAGTCAAGGAGAGTTACTTATGGATTAAAAATCCCCCAAACCTCCCAAACCCCCTCCCCTCCAAGGCAGCAGAAAACAAAAGGAAAACAAATAGCAGGAGATGATATTTGAGATAATTAGAGGATCCTGAGAGGTAAACTACCTCGCTTTAATGAATTCAAGTCAGTTGGCTGAGATGAACTGCATCCTTGAATCCTGAAAGGACTGAGCAGCATGAATGCTGGACCATTGTCAATGTTCTTTCAAAGAGGGGATAACTAGAAAAGTGTCATAGGACTGGAGAGGGACCGATTTCCCAGTCCCAATCAAAGGAAAAAGCATGGAAACAAAAAGTTGTAAGCCAGTGAGCTTGATCCGGATGCTGGGCACCTTTCCAGAATGCATTACTAGAGATTGGTCACGAACATCTAGAAAAGGGAGCCGTGAACACAGTTTTTGTCAAAGCTTCGACGAAAACAGTTGAGGCTAACATCATCCCTCCTCCTCTACTCTCTTCTTGGATGAAATTTCCAAACTGGGCGATTAGGGGATGCTGAGGAGGTAGTTTACCTATATCTTAGAATTAAAAAGTTGAATGCATTTTCTTATGCCATTTTTGTGGCAAATATAAGGAGATGTGTGTCAGATGAGAGTAAAAATTAAGTGCATTCAAAATTGGCTACACACAGAATGAGTAGCTCTTGCCCTTGTGGTGCCAGGAGAAAGTAAGGAAGGCTTCCAGAATGCTGGGTGGACTCTGACTCCTTGTGGTGAACTTACGGGAGGTCATGGAGAAGAAATTCTACAGGGTTTGGGTGGGTTTCAGTTTTCATCATTGAAGGAACAATCAAATTGATGAGATAAATCTATTTGAATATTGGAGAATTTGAGGACTGATTTTCACCTTTGAAGGGTATCCAGTCACACTTCCAGGAATCTCTGGCTTATTGTTATTTAACATTTTTCTCAAGGACTTGGATAAAGATATAGATGGCATGCCAATCAAATTTTACAATTAAAGAAAAGCTAAAAGGGCTAATTCATACACTGGATGATAGAATCAGGGGCCAAAAGATCTTTATAGATAAGACAGTTCAGTTGAATCAAATAATAGGAAGTTAAATATGGATAAATGTAAAGTCACACTTGGGTTCAAACATTCAACTTAACAAGTTGAGAATAAGAGAGGTATAGTGTGTACAGTTTGACGAAGATAGTGAGGACTGGAAGAATTTAGTGAACATATAGGTCAATATGAGCCGGTGATGTTAACATAGCAGACAAGAAGGCTCAGAATGAGGGTTAGAATTTTAGAAGATGTATAGCTTGAAGAAGATGGGAAGTTATAGTTCAATTGGATCCTCCCTTGTTTAGACTACATTTGGCATAGCCATTTCAGCTCAGAGCACCATGTTTAGGTGGTCTACTGATGAACTAGAGAATATCCAGGAGAGGGAAACAAGGCATATTTGGGTCATGAGAAGGAGCTAGGGGTACTTCGTCTGGGGGAAGAGAAGACCTAGAACATGAGCTACCTATCTTCAGTTGATTGAAGATTTGCCTTTAGGAAGAGAGGTTAGATAGGGTTTTCTCTTCTTTTTTATATACATTTAAGAGCAGTTTAAGATTCAGGGAAGTTTGCTTTAAAAACCAAACCAAAGCATCTTCACCATTAGGTGTGTCCCAAAGTGGGATGGGCTGCCTTCAGAATGACTCAGTTTCCTTCTCATTGGGGCCTTGAGTGTAGCCTCAGAATCCACTTCTCAGTTATGTGGCAGAAGGGATTCTTGTTTGGCAAAGGCTGACAAGTGGACTCAGACTTCCAAGAGTCTCAGCCTATTATTCCAATGGTGGCTACAGATAAAAGAAATGCTCCAAGCGCTCGAGAGTCCAGGAAGACAGCAGGGGATTGCTGCCATCCCGTCTCTTCCGCCTCACATTCCAATGCAGGTTCAGGGACAATCATCAGTATCCCTGGTCCCAGGCAAATGGCTAATGTTGGGCAGCCTGTTCCTTAGCAAGTGCCCCGGCTAATACCTCATGACTTCCCCCTGGCAGGGAGCTCTGGCCATTCTACAAGAGCAGGAAAAGCCTGGATTTAGAAAAGAAAAGCCTGGATTAAAATCCTGATTTGCTGCTCCCAAGCTGTGTTCTTTGAGGTGAGGCATTCTAACCTTGCAGGGACTCCGTTTGTCCATGTAAAATGAGGGATTTGACCTCAAGGGTCAGTTAAGTTCCCCTCCAAGCCTCAATTGGGTCACCCTAAGCGAGAATAGTTATGCTATCAGTATTATGTGGAGGCAAATTCACTGAGATCTTTTAACGTTTGGAAAATTACTGTCAGAGCTTCAGGCCCGGCTGCAATCAGGAATAGAATATGGCTGTGTGTTGGGAATACAAATTAGCATTTGGGGGCTCAATCCAAGTACCAGCAACCTCCTCCTGGGCAGCTAGGTGGCATGGTGGCTCGAAGGCCTGGCCCAGAGTCAGGAAGATGTGAGTTCAAACATGGTCTCAGACACTTATGAGCTGTGTGACTCTCGGGAAGTCACATAAGCCCTGTTTGTCTCAGTTTCCTCATCTATATAATGGGGATAATCATATCAACTGTTTCCCAGGGTTGTCGTGAGGGAGCAAATGAGACAAAAACATTCAAGTGCTTGGCGTATAGTAAGAACTATATAAATGTTAGCTATAATAAGAGTTATGGTTATTATTAACCTGATTAAGTAGGCTGCTCATTTCAGCAGGACGTCTGCTGGCTCTGGAATGAACCAAATTCTACTTAGCTGAGACCTGAGCTCCACTTTTACTTTTAAGTCTTTCCTTCTGTCTTAGAAATCAATACTGTGTGTTGGTTGCAAGGCAGAAGAGTGGTGAGAACAAGTCAGCTAGGAAGTATCTGAGTTCAGATTTGAACCCAGGACCTCCCATCTCTGGGCTTTACTCTCTATCTTATCTGCCTGCCCCTCTGACTCCAGTGGAGCTGGTGCCCTCTGAGTTTATCACCCCCTAAATCTGGGATCTTGGGAGCCCAGTTCTTGTGACTTGACCTTAGTTACAGACGTCCTGTCCCCCTTGGCGGGGTGTCTTTGGCTGCCCCTGATGGAATTCCCTAAGATGCTTTCCTTGAAATCCTTTAAAAAGAATTCATTGAAGCTCAGGCTCACAGAGAGTCCTTAGTCAGCCCCATAAGAAAGTCGGGGATCCAAGAAGGCATCGAGATTGAGTGTACTTAGGAGCTTGTGAATCTCTTAAGGGGAATCTTCTCCCACTGAAACCTTCTATCGGGGATGCTTTCCAGAGGGAAAAATGAGCCCCACAAATGGGACTCGGGTCTTCGGGGAGGCAGTCTCCCTCTCCTCTGGGCACCAGAGTTGTCTCTCTCGTGTCGGAGCTTTGCTTACAGGACTGTGGCAAAGCAGCGTGTGGGTATTATCCCCAGAAAAGCCTAAGCAGATCGGGGAGATTTGGGGGGATTACCGCCTCTCTCTTCAGCTGCTTTGGCTCTCCTGGCTGCCAGAGCCTCACTCAGAAAAATAAGTGCCTCTCCCTATTTTACTGGGTTTTACCAGAGACTGTTTTTTCCCCTTTGCTACTCTATTCTAGGTACCCATTTATTCCATCTTTCTCCAGCTCTAGGGCAGACAAAGGAACCAGCAGGACTGAAAGGATTCTGTTTAACTCCTACCTGTCACAGAATCAAAAGTATTAGACTTGAAAGACTATCTGATCTTCAAACTACCCATTTTACAGATGAGGAAAACAAGGTCTGAAGAGGCACAGTAACTTTTCCAAGGCTTCATGGATGAGCTACTAAGTATCAGATCCAGGATTTAACCTGGATTTACTGTCCTGTAATACACATCTTCAAACAGATTTATTTTTTTGGACATTAAAACACTTTCAGAAAAATAACAATAGATTAACACGGGCACTTTAAAAAGTACTTGTAAAACTCTGAGAGGTAGGGCCTTACTCCTTACCAAGGCCAACCCCTCTCCCGACTTCAGCAATACTATTGCATCCTGTCACCTTCAACAAATCATCCTTTTAGTCGTCCTCTCTCTCTCTCTCTCAATCTCTCTCTCTCTCTCTCTCTCTCTCTCTCTCATTTTCTTTGCTCCCTGGCTTCTGGCCCATTCCCTACTGCTCCCGAGCATACCCATGTCTCTCCCATCCTGCCAAAAGCCGCCACTTTATTCTTCTCTCTGTTAGTGGAAATTTGGGGTTCTTTGGGGTTCATTGAGTCTTAATATTTAGATCCATGATATAAACTTCCTGTGGACACTTAGGGGACTTGAGAACTACACTTCCCATGATTCAATGGACTTCCTGTCTTACGTGGTGATGTGGGCCAATGTAAACAGAAGCTTAATAGAGAAAACTTGATTGGTACTCTCTCTTTCCTGCAGAACAAGCCAGGTGGGCAGAGGTAATGGTGGGGTATTTGAATTAGATCTTAGCAGGCACGTGGCCTTCTTAATTGCCAATATGGCTTTAAATAAACTATTAAATATTTTGAATATATCCATCTGTATCAATATTATTTGTAACAATTATGGCAACCACAAAGGGATAACATCCTCTAGTTCTGGACAAACTCCTTGGAAAGGTCATCTACCTACAAGAAGTGCCTCCACCTTCTCTCCTCTCCTTCATCCCTTACAATCTAGCTTTTCTGCCCTTATCCTTTCACTAAAACTGCTCTCTCCAGAGTTATTATTGATCTCCTAGTTGTCATATCCAACAGGCTATCCTCCATCCTCATTCTCCTCAACTCCTCTGCAGCCTTTGCCACTGGAGATCATTCTCTTTCCCTTCTCTCTAGGTTCTCAGGATGCTGCCACTCCTTGTACTTCTACTTCTCTGACTACTCCTTCTCGGTCTCCTTTGCTGGCTCCTCCTGGAGAGCATGCCTTCCCTCTAGCCAAAGGGGTCCTACAGTGTTCTCTCCTGGCTCCTCTTCTCCTCCTTTTCTCTATTATTTTGTTAGATGATCTTCTCAACTCCCATGAATTTCCTTACCATGTCTATGCTGATTGCCAGTCTCCCTATCCTGCCACAACTTCTGGCTGGTCCACTCTTTTCCTTGGCTCTTGGCATTTTCTCTGAATGTTGGAATTCCTGAAATGATGTCTCCCTTCAACTCCATCTGCGGACTTCCATGGCTTCCCTTAAGTTGCAACCCAAATCTCATTTTTTATAGGGAAGATTTCCCAGTCTCTCTTATTTCTAACACCTCCTCTCTGTTATTTCTTATTTATCCTGTCTATAGCTGGCTTTTGGGGTATTTATTTACTTGTTGTCTCCCCCATTAGACTATAAGCTCTTTGAGGGTGGTGACTGTCTTTTTTTGTCCCCTCCCCCTATTCCCCGACCCAGTGCTCAGCACACTGCTTGACACCTAGTAGGTACTTAATAAATATTTATTTTATGATTGATTGTGAAATCTTTGTAAGTTTTATGGTATCCTACATGTATGGCAGCTGTTGCCATTATTACTTGGGGAGAGAATGCTAAGACTTCCTCTCTATTTTTGTAGGGAAATGTTTTGGAGAAGATACAATTTGGGTATTGTAGAGCCCACAAAGATCTCCCTTTCTAGGAGCCAAAGCCTTGGCTTGGTAGAGTAACAATTCTCCTGGGTGGGATTCAGCCTTTTAGGTTTGAATGCTTGGGATCAGAGGCTTAATCTATAGGAAGAGGGGAGGGAAGAGACTAGAAAGGCCCAGAGGGGCCAATTTCAGGTCAGTGGGAAAACTGGAAGCTTTCCTAATAATAAGAGATTGGACACTGCAGTAGATATCCTTATGAGTCAGTGAGGGTTTTCCCCTTCAGTTAGAGATTGGAGGATACCCCACTCCCCATAATAGGTATTGGAGAAGAATTCTTTCTTTAGATATGGGTCAATCAGATCCCCATTGAGCTGAAGCCCCTCCCAATTCTATCTTCTGCCATTATCTCTTCTTCTTTGTCCATTTCTCTTCTCTCTTTATGTATATATGGACTATTCCAATTCTCCGAAGCCAAGAGTTTCTAAGTACTTAATTCAACAAATGGATGCCAGAAACAATTCATTGAAAGGCTCTAGAAAGGACCCCCTAGAAAATGACTTAACTTTAATTTTTTCTACTCTGTTTCCTAGTTTTGAGTATGGCCCTTTTAAATGGCATAAGATTTAATAAGATGAAGAGTGGCCAAGGGCAGTGGGGAGAGAGCCCTGGTCAGGAAGCCCCAGATTCAAATTTCACCTCTGACACATACTGCTTTTATGAACCTGGAAAGTCTCTCATGTGTGGCTGGATGACTCTTTGTCAAGGGTGCTACAGTAGTGATTCATTTCAGGAATGAGCTGAGCTAGAAAGTCACTGAGTTGTCTTTTAATTCTCAAAATCTGCATTTGTGTCTGCTGTAAGCTCTCAGAACCCGCAGTAGCCCTCCATCACTCTACATTTCCAAAGAGTTGGCAATCTATGTTAACAGAAGGGGTTTCCCGCTCAAAAGAAATCATAGATCCAACAAAAAAGGACATGGTGGCCAAGATTAGTGAAAAGGATCCTCGCCCCCAAGGAGCACCAAATGATGAAGAAGGAAAGGGAACCCTTTCAGAGTTTTTTCTACCTTCTTTCTATTTCTTCCCATAGACAGTCTTCCCAAGGGCCCTTGCGAAACATGTACTCACAGTTTCAAACCAGTAGCTGTGAAAACATATCAACTAAGCTATTGATCCACAATTTCATAGTTAAGAGAAATCAGGCTGTATTCTCCTCTAAGTTGTCCTTCCCTCAACTGTGAAAACAGGAGGAGAGCAAATGAAAAGGGGCCAGGGGCATCTTTTCCAATCAGCCTGGGGCTCTCAGGACCCAAGTCATAGTCGTCTAAGCTTAGGGGCCTTCTCCATTCAGAGTCCAATACACAAAAAATCATGCATAGGTAAGTTGGAGCAGCACAGTCTGAGGAGGCTCTGAGGAGAACTGGTTGTGGTGCAGACATATATCTGTTGACAAAATGAGACAAGTGGCTTCTTCAACTTGTGTTCCCTCAATGCAGCATTTTTAGCTGTTCTCTACAGCATAGTTGAAGTTTTTATGGCAGGAAAAGACCATTTTCCTTTTTCATGCAAAATCAATTCTGATAGAAATTTTGACTAGGGTACAACGTAGGGTACAACGACGTAACTTTCTCCAACCTAACTCAGTGTGTGTCTGGGCATCAAGAACATTTTTTTTGGTCACGATGCATCTCCCTACTCCAGCACCTTGGATAGATCCTAAGAGCACTGGCCAGGACTCTCTCTGGATGAGAAGGGACCCCTTCTGTCCTCACAGGGAACTAGCAAAGTATGGGCCTGCCTCCCTACCTGCCTACTTACCTACCCATGGATTATGTAAGCTCTGAAACATCCAGTTTTGCGCCTTCCATTGGCTACAACCAAATGATTAGCAATCGGCGCATTATATTTCTGTTTCAGCCTCTATTCCTGCAGCTAATGCCTTTAATTAAGTACTTTTAGCTTGATGACGGTTCCTCATAAATGGGAAACGTGTTTGCATTGGAGGAGTACATTTGAATGTCTCAACAAGAGCCAGATGCAATAAGTGCGTTCATAGGCTAACAGCTCCCTTCAGTGAGGAAGGCCTTAATGAAATCGCTGGTCTTATTCTGGGGAGAATAAAACGAAGTAGAAAACACGCAGCCTTCCTTCCCTCTCCCGCAGTACACCTGGCTCAGCACCGCTTCTCTGTCCGTTTTGCTCTCTACTGACCAACCCTACATAGCTGCATTATCGATTCAGCTGGAACAATTGGTATCCATCATAAATGCAAAATTTGCTGAGATTTCACCATCTTGACAATTCCGCAGCTTTCCACAGGCGACTCCCCTAAGGACCCTGGAGGAAATGCACAGACTATCTGTCAAATCCTGAGCTGACTTGGGTGCCATTTGGGCTGCCAATGAGCCCCTCTCATTTAGAGCAGGGAAGGTCGGCCTTTGCAATGGATCACACGGAGCTGGGGTTGTGAGCAGAGCACAGGAGTTCATGGTGGAGCAGTCTGTTAATTGAATGCCATCCTTCTGCAGAATTGCAGCGTCAATATAAAGTGCTGCCTGGGGGAGGCAAAGGCAGGAGGCAAAGCTGCAGTGCTTTCCCAGTGCCCAGATGGTGAAGTTGCTTGGCAATTCTCTAGGGAAGCCCTCGCAGCCGATGGAAACCTGTTTTCTTCCCATCTCCTCGGCAAGTATGAGAGTGTTGACAGCCTATGAAATTGATTGTTTTTCCCAGATTCTCATTCTGCACGGTTTGTACCATAGAAGTGACATGCACATTGACATGGCCTTTTTAGTTCTTAGTTAAAATTGAATCCAGGCTAGAACTCTGATTTAGCGAGCATGGCTCAAATAGGAATCTCAAAGCACGTTAGTGATTGCTCTTAGCTCCGAAAGGACAGGAACGGTGTCCGCTCCAACTCCGGGTCTCTTCCGTTCTCTGCACCCATGGGTGCTCAAAAATGTTTGCATAATTGAAGGAATCAGTGAAGGAATGCTTCTAACCATTCATCAGCCTTTGCTTTGCATAAGGCACCCCAGTTCTGCTCTCTCACATATCAAAGAGTTGCCCTTCTAGACTCCTCATTAATCCTGACACCTCACAGTGGGCCCTAGATTGTCTGTGATTAGGCTAGCTGGGCACAAGGACTGGCAGCTTCTTCTAAACGGGAAAGGCTTCGGCAATGGGCATGACCAGAGGTTTGGTCTGTTGTTTAAGGAACACAATTGTGAAGGGCAAAGGCGTCCACCAGCAGCAGACCCACCTATTGTGATGGTGAGTTCTCTGACCATAGCAACCCACAGACCCTACACGCTGACTCCCAGTGTGGAGCTCTTTGCTTTCTGTTCCTGCAGGGATAGTGATAGAGGGACCAGAAGGGAAGAGCGTGTGAAGAAGCAGATTGCTTTTGTTACTACACGACAAAGAGTTACTATTGGAAGAGTAGATCTTGGTCCAGTGACCAAACCTTCATACACAACTGTATGAAGTCAATCACACCTACACTATAATCGACAGCTGAATCCATAAAGGAAAAAGTAGGGATGGAGCAGATGGAGAACATTTCCAAGCTTCACATTCTATGATAAAGAAGTGAGCATCGAATCATTTTTGTATTGGTTAAAAATAGAACGATTGCTCCATGGAACAGTCTAGAGAAGGAATGGTCAGAAGCAAACGAAGGCGGTACGCTCGTCTTCAATAGGTATTACTTGGGGGAAAACGGCTATTTGACAAGAATTTCTGGGAAAAATGGGAAACAGTTTGGTCAAAACTAGTTTTAGGGGGGCAGCTGGGTAGTTCAGTGGAGTGAGAGCCAGGCCTAGAGACAGGAGGTCCTAGGTTCAAACCCGGCCTCAGCCACTTCCCAGCTGTGTGACCCTGGGCAAGTCACTTGACCCCTCATTGCCCACCCTTACCACTCTTCCACCTATGAGACAATACACCGAAGCACAAGGGTTTAAAAAAAAAACTTAAAAAAAAAACTAGTTTTAGGTCAACGTCTTGTGCCATATGCTGCAACCAAGTCGATGCAATCATGCCCTGGATATTGTATGTTACCATTAAAAAAGAAGTAAGGCATTTCAGTATCCTTCACAACTAAGGTTAAATTGAGGCAGTACTAAATAACTGAGCAAGGGCTAAAAGCATTCATAAAGGACAACAGAGGCAATCTCCATGACCAGGAATTCAAGAGTCTATGCACAAAGGAAAAGTGTCAATCGGGAAGAAAATCTCTGTAGCCAATATCTGTGCGGAGGTTCTGAGCAGAGTGCCCTCCTGTGGTTTGTATGCAGTTAGTAGGAAGTGAGGAAGGCTTCCAGCATGGGGGAGGGTCTCCTGCAGTGAACTTAAGGGAGGACATGCATGGCCAAGAGTTTCACAGGCTCTCCAGGAATGGATGGATCATAATGTGTACCGCACATGAAGGAAAACCCATGTTGAAGAGGTTATGGTCACATGGGTATTGCATATTAAGGATCTGATGCTCAAGATGGGAATTTACCCAAAATGCATTCAACAAATCATCAAAGATTCCAAACAAACTTCAAAGAATCACAAACTATTACAAATAATATAGGATTGTTCCATATCACCAGTATTAAGAGAAATAAAAATTAAAGCAACTTTGAAGCTGCGCCTCACTCAGAAAAATTGTCAAACATGACAAAAGATGACAATTTTCCATGCTTCAGGAGTTATGGAAAGACAGACACATGAATACATTGTTGGCAGAGCTGTATGCTTGTTTGGGCATTCTAAAAAGAAGTGAGATTGTGGTTTTAAAATGTGATAAAAATGTCATCTGGTAGCTATGAGATGTGGTGGACAGAGCACTGGGCTTGGCATCAGGAAGACTCATCTTCATGAGTCCAAATCCAGTTTCAGGCACATTAGCTGTGTGACCCTGGATAAGTCATTTAACTCTGTTTGCCTCAGTTCCTCATCTATAAAATGAACTGGAGAATGAAATGGCAAACCACTTCAGTATCTTTACCAAGAAAACCCCAAATGGGGTCATGAAGAATTGAACAACTCAACTGAAATGATTCAGCAAGAACTACAAAATGTCCTTTGACCCAAAGTTCCTGATGTGGGCCATCTCCTTCAGGGATGTCATGTAAAGTATATGTATACATCAAAATCTTAATAGGTACATTTTTTGGAATAAAAGATCAGAAGACAAGGGGATGGCCATCAATTTCAGAATAGCTAAGCTATTTGATACATAAATGTAGTGGAAAATAATTGCATTGTAAGAAATAAGAGATATGAAGAATCTAGAGAAGCACAGGAATATTTCTGTGAACTGATACAAAGTGGAGGAAGTGTAACCTTACAGGAAAAGAACATATACAATGAATACGGAAATTTAAATAGAGGGAACAATAAAATGAAGTGAAATAATGTGAGATTTTCATCCTTCCTTTTCATTGCAGAGATGGAAGGACTATAGATACATAATTTCGCATACCCTATCCCATCTGGCTTGTTAGTTTTACTGAATTATTTCCCCCCTTCTTTCTCTCAAATCGTTATTACAAAGGATGACTTATTTGACAGAAGAGTAAGAAAGGAATATATTGGATACAGTCACCAATGTAGCCGATATAAAAACAAAAGGAAATAATAAGAATAAGAAAAAATTTAAAAAAAAAAGGGAAATCCAGGTCCTTTGGAACTAATGAATAATTCATTCATCTGCATTGTCCTGATATTTGATGAGAAATAAGGTCATTGCCTTTTGGAGTTAAAAAGAATATTAGAGATCATATAGTTTAATTTCCTCTAGCTAACGTTGAGGGGATCTTTGTCCGGAGAATGGAAGGACCACAGGGCATTTTGGATCAGAAGACGTGTTCGCTGTGTGCCAGCCCTTAAAAATCCTCAAATCCTTAGTTTCTCTATCAGGAAAAGAGATAGAAATCATTTCTACTTATGTCACGTTCTGAGAAACAAATGGAATAAGATAGGAAAAGGAATTCAAATTTGTCTGTGTGTGTTTGGTAAACTCCAGATCACCAGAGAAATCCCATCCACTTTATGTGAGGGTTGCTGTCTCCTCGGTGTCAGTAGTCAAGGCTTGGGGAGGAGAAGGGGCTTTTTCTCTTAGCTTCATGAAAGCTAAGGAGGTCTTGTCCTCCCCTCCGCCCGATCTATGCATGCCTCACAGTCCCATATGCCCTCACAGTTGTATTAAGTGGCACCTGTCACAGTGTCAGCTTTCTCCTAAAACTTTTCTGGTCCGTGTAGAATTCGAGGTCAGCTAAGAGGGACAGCTCATGTGGACGCTTACCAGAATCATTCCCACAAGACGAATGCAAAGCAATAACCGTACATTTTTGTTATGGTTGGAAGAGGCAGGGAGATGGGTGATGGGTGTACAACATTCACTCAACCCACTGAATGGGGAAAGATTCTTCAGGCTTCACCAAATTGAAAATGAAAACAAAAATGTGTTTTATCCTTACTAAGGAGGAGGGGAAATTTCCCCTTTTAAAAATTACTTCTCCTGGATGTTCAGCTCTACCATGGTGGCCAAAGGGATTCTGAAATAAAATCTGAGAATTTTGGATCTGGCAAAGAAACCAAGGCAAATGAGGGCAGGGGAGAACCAGGGACAGTTTCAGCTTGACATTAGAAATAATTGACAAAGAGGCAATGAGTCAGAACAGTAGACAGAGCTAGGCCTGGAGTCCAGAGGACCTGGGTTCAAATATGACCTTAGACACTTCCTATATGTGTGGCCCTGGGCAAGTCGCTTAATGCCAATTGCCTAGCCTTTCTGGCTCTCCCGCCTTAAAAGCAATACTTAAAAGATAAAAAAAGCTCTCATTTGAACTTCACTGCATTCTTTGAAGTTAGCACTGCAAATATGATTGTTCCCATTTTTCAGGTGAGGAAAGTAAGGTCCAGAGAAATTGCGTGGTCCCTATAGCCATTCAATCAGCAGTTGTGATGGAGAGGATTTGAAATCAGGTCTTACACAGACAGTATTCCTTATGCTGCCTCTGGGTATGATGAACTCAAAAGAATAACCTTTTGCAAGAATTCTGCCTTTTTGAGTAGTTGAAGGATGATGAAGCCCACAGCTACAGTGTAGCCACTCCTATAGCTACCCACCTCTCTGGTCATTAGAGAGAGATGGAAGACAATCAGAAGACTCACTAAAGAAAGAGGTGCTGCTGGCCAAGGTTCTTGCCTCTACAAGTCAGCTGTTTTGATGATAGGGCTCTTATGGTACTCAGACCAATACATACAAGGAAGCTGAACTATAAACACTTTACTAACAGAAAATTCAAATTTTTCTCAGAGTACCTTTCAGGAGAGAATGCTTTCTAAACTTGTGGGAAATTCCATAGGCGAACCACAAGTTTTTCACATAGATTTCTTATGTCTTCCTGCTGCCACAGTATGGAAATGATTAAAGTCAACGAATTTCCTATGTATATCTCAGGGTTTTCATCAGTGCCAGATTTTATCAACCAAGTGATGAATACATATGACCTCTGGAGAAATGAATCAGTATTTCACATTTCAAAATGCTGGTTCCATTTCCTAAACCTGCAGGTAACTCTCGAAGGAGTTAATAATTCCCCCTGTCATAACATTTTACAGTTGGATGACACATTAGTAATTCTTTCATCTGAAACCCATTTTATTGGTATGGAAATAGGATAGCAGAGATTATATGACTTACCTAAGGTCACCAAGCTATTTAAAGAGAAAATGAGACTAGAATCAAGGTTTTCTGGAGGTCAATTTGCTGTCTTATCAAGAGTGGCTAGTGGAAACATCAGGATCCAAAGAACGAGATCCCAAGTCTTATTGGATGCTGCTAATATCTAGAGGACATTAAAGAGACATAAAGAGGGTGGGGTAGAAGGAACTGAACTGTGCCTACTCTTTACAGGGCTCCCATCTGAGCAGGGCAGTGAGTGTGATTGAATTCAGGAAGAGGGCATCTCCCTCACTCTTCTTCTTCTCCAAATCCTACATTCTAAGCTTATGATTTGGCATTTGTTTCTCTTAGATGCTCATCCATGGATGCAGCTTGTAAGGAGACATAGAATTTAACGAAAATGCATGGGAAACTCCTCCTTGCCAAATGATTTGTATATTAGATTGTTCTGGTTAAGTGATGATTCCAGAAAACTGAAAGTAAACCATCATAGTTGACTAGGGTTGGGAATTAATAAATTATAATTTACAAGAGAATGCTACTTGATTGGAGTAATTGCCCCATTGAGATGGAGAGTCCCTCAAGCTGTACAGACTGAGACACTGAATATTTTCTTTTTAAAGTATTTTTATTGATGTCTTTTGTTTTTTCATCATCATAGTTTACTTGGTTTACATCTTTTCCCCCCTCCCATAGAACCATCCCATATAACCAATAATATTTAGTGAGACAAAAAAAGATGAGGAAAAAATCAGCACAAGTGGTCAGCTAATGCACTGAAAAAGTTAGATAACACGTGCAATGTGTAACACCTGTGGACCTCCCACCTCTACAAAGGGGTGCGTTGGGAGACTCTTCTCATATCTCTTCTTTAGAGCTATGTTTGTTCTCTAAAATATTGCATCACCCCAACTTTTTGCACATCTGTGTCATTGTTCTTTCTATTTAGATTATTGTAATGAATGTCTGTGTTCCTTTTTTTGGCTTTGCTCACTTCATTCTGCATCAGTTCATGAATATCTTTTTATGCTTCTCTGTATTCATGATATTCAGCATTTCTCATAGCAGAGGAGTATTCCATTACATGCATGTGCCACAACTTTTTTATCCATTTCTGTATCAATGGTTATCTACTTTGTTATCTCAAAAACTGCTTCTGTAAATATCTTGGTGCCATCTAACATTTTTCAGTTCTTGACTATGTGGTACCAAAGGTGGTCCATCCAACCCACTGAAAATGCTCCTCTGAGTATTTTTGTATTCTGTAGATGACACCAGGGCAGCACTTTTGTTGTATAGCTACTTGTTATCTATTGATTTCAGTATCAGACAGGCCTCCTCCACCCCCTCCAATCATACATTTTTTGAAGAAAACAGTAGATACTTTGTTTGATCCCATTAAATCTCTCTTGATACTCTATTGTTTTTTATTCTTTTAAGAGAGTGGCTCTTCATTCAGAGCCAGAGAACTAAAGTGGAAGAAAATTTTGTTAAAAGATTGCTTCTTATTTCGGGAGGCAGTTTGGAATTGTTCACAGACTCTTTGACTATGTCAATTCATAAAACAAAGGAAAGTAAGAAAAGTCTTCAGTTTCGTAGGTTGGGCTCCCGCCACTTCTTCACTGAGAGTGGCAGAGCGATGGAAAACTTGGCAGACATTAAGTATCATTTTCAAATTCTCTCTAAATAGTAAAGTAGCTGGTTGTCCTCTCAATGTGAACTACTTACAAAGTAACCCCTGGGTTGACAAGGTACCGGAGTTACATATCCATATTGATATTCTTATCATAATGGAACTAAAAGTCCAAAGGGAGTTGTTGCTCAATGGAATAAACCTCACAGGTTCACAGAAAATTCATTCATAGGAAATAACAAATCAAAGTGATTTTGATCATGGATCCATGAGAGAAGGAACCAGAAGCATATTTTTGTGAGCTCTGTTAGCTCGCATTGCACTTAGTGATAAGCATTTGCAAAAAGATTACTAATGAACCAACAGTGTTTGCAGAAAGTGAAGAGGTAAAAAAGTGAAGAGGTAAAGCAATTCTATGAAGAAATTAATTCTATGAAGATTGTCAAGATTTTCTAAAATTATTTAGCATATACTTCAGGGCTCGATGATTTCCATGCAAAGGTAGAAACTGAAAAGTATGAAAAAATATGTTAGAGAATAATAGCTAGAATCTTCAAAGGGCCTTCCTGTTTTCAACACTTGACATACACAATCTCATCTGAACCTCTCAACAACCTTCATCGACTTGGTGGAGTTGGTCTTGGGTGTCCTTATTTTATAGGTGAAGAACATGAAGCTCAGAGAAGGTAAATAACTTGCCCATGATAACACAATTAGGAAATGAAACAACCTGGGTCTCCCTGACTCTTGACCCAATACTGGATCTACTTAGAAGTAGCTAGGGGTTTTAGTGGATAGTACTAGACTTGGAGTTTGGAAGAACTGAATTCAAGTTCTACCTCAGACATTTACTTACTGGCTCTGTAGCCTTTTTCAAAGCATGACCTCTCACTCCCAGTTTCCTCATATGTTAAACGGGAATAATAATAGCTCCATGATCTCCCAGGGTGCTTGTAAAGATAAATGGAGATACTGCATGCAAAGTGCTTTGAAATCCTTAAAATCTTACCCAAAGTTTGTAAAATGCTATTATAGTTATTATTATTGTTCACATTACTATTATTCTTTAAAAACCTTACTCAGCAATTATAAGCTGGATGTTTCCAAGTATTATGAGCTACTAACTTCTATATATGATGAATATGTAGAATTCCTTCATATAATTCCTTAGAATAGAGAATTAAGAAGTAATGGAAATAGAAGGAAGCATATAATACCACAAAAATGAAATCAAATGTATTTTAATAGACAGAAAATAACTGGCTGTACACACAGGAGCCATTTCTGGATCAACTGTCTGTGTGCATTGAAACGATAGACTCATTAGAGCAAGAAGCAAAATTAACACCATATTGGAAGAAATATGAAAACTGAGAAGCTATGCTATGTAATTAACTATTCTAATCTGATCTATTTAAATAAGTTATTAATATAAAATGGAAGTAGATAAAAGAATAGACAATGGATAAAATGGATAACAGACAGAAGCACTTTTTAAAAATTTACAATAGCCATTGGCAGAAGAAACTTAGCCCACTTAAATCAATCGCCCCAGTGAAGAAATTAAAGGAACTTGGAAACTCTATCAGTCAGCACAAAATCTCTGCCAAGATATATGGAATTGGAACCCAGAATAAAAGAAATCCAGATTTCATAGGATCATAGATTTAAAATGGAAAGATCATCTAATTCTAAGGTCAACTCTTTTGGTATAGAGGATGAAATCAAGTCCTAAGAAAGATGGAGTACTTTGATCAAGATAATAGGTAACAAGGAACAGAGATGGGATTTGAACCCGTGTCTTCTAATTCATGGTGTCACAATGTCCCAGAACCAGAACAATTTACAACTCCCAAAACAATGGAAAGGAAATCAATATTAAGAGAATTCAGCATGGTGATCGATGAAGTGATGTGATGTCACTTCAGAGCACAAATCGTGTCATGCTTTTCCACTCAGGAAAAAAAGGTGATAACTATAGGAGTGAAATAAGGAATATATTTATGGATATCATCCTCACACAGTGAGAAGCGCCAAAGTCTCATTTTATTAAAGAGCCTCATAATTCAGAGAATGATAAAAGAGTGGGATAGAGAACACATTTAGCTCTTCCATTAGTACCTCTATCTACTAATATCCTACTATCCTACTAATAGACAATGATTTGGGCCCATAATTGAAAAATTAGAGCAGATTAGGCTATATTGCTTTTGGGAATAACAATGCTTTTTTTTAATATCCTCAAAATTAAAAAAGAGAACAATGTAATATCCTTCCAGTAATGCTGCGTGTATCTGATTCTTGGGACACAATCTCTGAAGAATCAAAATTGCCATTCACTTAAAGAGCAGCCAACAAGTACATTGTAGATGTGAGTAAATATGGAATATTACCAAGCAGTTAATCAGTAAACATTTATTAAATGCCTACTTTGTCAGGGCCCGCTTTAAGTTCTGGAGATACAAATATGATAAAGAGAGTCTCTGCTCTCAAGGAGCTTACCATCCAAAAGATGAAGACGGCCTGTAAAAGGAATCTGAAAAGTGGGGGTGGGAGTTTCAACGTGGGGGGAGGGAATGGCCAGGGAAGGTGCTGGATGTGGGAGAATGGTGGAAAAGTGAGAAGTTTCCAAGTAGTCAAGCTGAATGAGAAATGAGACATTTTGAGCTGAGTTCCCTTATTAAATGGAGGCTCGAAGTTCATGGCTCCAGCACCTAACCAGAGGGAAAGAAGGCAATGATGAGATCGAGTCCCAAGACTGATGGGACCTTTCAGGGTGATGAGATTTTTCCAAACAATGAGCTTCTTGAGACCTGGTAGAAAAGTGAGAAGTGATGGAACATGGACGTGGACAACATGTGAAAGAGGATTTGGATCTGATGAACAGAAGCATGAGACACGCAGCAAGAACAAGAAGTTGCTTCCAGTAGCTTCTTGCATATATTGCATTGCTACCATGAAATGTAGAAAGACTTGGCGTCATGGGATGATCTCTCTGTGGAGGGTGTGTGTGTGTGTGAGTGTGTGTGTGAGCGTGCACACCAGATGTAGAGGAGAAGACATCAATGCATGCTGAGCTTCCCTGTTGGAGGGATGACTGTTCTGTCTACGAGTGGTCACGAGAATGGCAGTAGAGAGTCTTTTTGAGCCTGGCCACTGCATATGCTGCTGGAAAGATGCAAGGCAAGAGACGGACAGACCTTCATTTGATTACTACGGATAGAAAATAGGAGATTCCTCAAAGTTTCTCATTTGCTGCTTAGAGCTTAGACCAATTACGTGCAACCTGAAGGGCTCCAGCAAGTTGTCTTCCAAGCATTTTTTTTACCTCCTCACCCTACCTTCTATCTTCGTATCCACACTATGTATCAGCTCAAGGCAGGAGAGTGGTGAGAGCTGGGCATTTGGAGTTAAGTGACTTGCCCAGAGTCACACAGCTAGGAAGTATCTGAGGCCAGATTTGAATGCAAGGACCCTCTGGCTCCAGGTCTGGTGCTCTATCCACTGGGCCGCCTAGCTGCTTCTTTAAGACACTTTAAATGTGCAGACGTTTGTTGATTTTTTAAAACATCTTTAAAGTGCTGAGATGATGAGTGGCTCGAGGAAACCGCAGAGGTAAGGTTTAATCCCACTTTCCCTACCTACAAGGAATGCAGAAAGCCGGGGGACCCTGTTCCTCAGGGGGTCTTACCATTTGTCTGGTAGGGGTTCCCGATGGATGGTGAAGATCTCTATTTGCTCCTCTTTGTGGCTGAACATTTTGCCAATTTCTTGGAGGTTCCTCACAGCTTCTCAAAAGAGACTGGCCTGACAGTTCTTGCAAGAAAAACTAAATGGACGATGAGCTCCTATCGTCAAGACTATGCCACGGAGGTGGACAGCTCGTCCTTTGATCTAGTGCATTGGCACTTGTCTTAGACAGTCCCCCCTAGCCTGGATGGGTCCTGAACTCGTGCCCACAGTCAAACACTTGACAGAAATTGGGCTGGATAATGTCTGAGCAGATTCACAAGAGCTTCGCTGGTCCCATGCTGCTCGCGCCACAAAAGTCTGCTTTCTAACTCGGATATTTTCCAGTAATGATGCAGGGCAGCAAGTCACGGACCATCTTTATCATAGGAGAACCAAACCCAGGGATTCTGCCAAAGGTGAAGGAAGTATATCTGTTGGATGCCGTGAGTTGCGACTCTTGGATGTCCAAGACTAGTGGCCAAAAGGGAATGAATTATGTCACCAAGCATATGTCTCATTGGAAAAGGATGCTAGTCGAGACCAAAGGATATGGGATCACCACTTGGAGATTCACTGTGACGTCCATGACATGCAGGAAGGCTTTGTGGTAGGGCTCCCCTACGTAGCCACACCGCCAGGGAAGTTGATGCTGTAGGACACGCACAGAATGCTACAGAAGGAGAAGGAAGGGCAGAGCTTTCTTCCCAGGAGTGATGGGTATATCGATCAGGGTCTGGTCCAAGTCTGCATGTGTCCACACAGAGAGGCATTGCTTGAGCTGATAGAAAGGGTCGAGGTATGAAGAGGCATCCAAAATGCTTGGCTCCACTCTTTAGTAGAAGTTGGGTTTGGGCCAAGCCACTTAACCTCTCAAATTTCAAGCTTCATTTTCTATTAAATCTGGATAATAATGCTTGGCTCTTATTTTGTGGGTGACACGAGGATTATATTAGACATGTAATGTGCCATAAAACACTTCATTAAAACAGATTCTGGGTATAATAGAGAGTCGTTGCCTCCATAGCCGCCCCCCAACCCCTCCAGGATCTGGGGTCTCAGGCCTGAAATCTGATGTAAGAAAATGACATGAATGAAGAAGAACCACTCTGTGGAAATGTATGTTGATGGAGTGAACAGAAGCACACGTGAACGCAGGCCCGGCTGACACAGACCCTTCTTTTTACTGGATTGTGATTGGATTTTGTTATTTAAGCTAAAGCAGTTTTAAAGCATGGAAGTCTTGGTTGGCGGCATGGAGCTGGTGGCAATGCAATGCACGGATTTTCATTGGCAAATAAGCATTTTGTTCCATCATTTGAAGCTGATGGTACTCTTGAGAATAGTCAAGGTTGTCGTGGCTTTGTATCTGAGGCACAACGGGTCGGACCCTTCTCGCAGTTGCATTTGTTTTGCTTTCTGTCTCCAGCTTGTCTTTCTGGAAGCTCCAAAGCAAGCACAACCCCACCTAGTTGCTCAGGAGAACATACTGCTGTGCTCCTTTCAGGGTGGGCTGGCATCTCCATCTTCATAGCTTTTGAGGAAGGGTTTACCTTGCAGGGACATCTTGGCCAGAATGAGAGGAGTGTGTGTGTGTGTGTGTGTGTGTGTGTGTGTGTGTGTGTGTGTGTCTTCTACTGCCTCTCATGCTGAATCTCTCCACCAAGCAGTCTTCCATGTGAGATAACTTCTGATTAAAGATGAGCAACAGCATTTCCTGAGACTAAGAAAACTTTGTAATGGTTTGGGTTCCTCACACCTGCCAGGATGTGCTAATAAATACAAGATTGTCTCTCCAAAAGGGTAACAGCATCCTTTGGGCAAAATAAACCCTTTTCATGGTGTTCTACTTTTGATGCTAATTAACTAAAATGTTATCATTCCCAAACTAATGAACAGAGGGCTTGTTCTTCATTGAAAGACTTTTTTCTGCCGCTCATTAAAATATTATTAACATTTCTCTTAAACTGTTTATTTCATTTGTGTAGTGAGACCACTTCCTGGTGAGGGTTCAGATAGATGCTATGGGAAGGATGGAGTCCTGCTCAAGCATTTGCCTTTGTTGCCTCAGAGAATAAGCATTAACAATGACCAGTGGCACCCAAACAAAGGCATGTCGGGAGGTCCTCCACCTTCAAACTGGGACTGAGGCGTCCAGTAGGTGGAGGATATTTCGGTCTTGCCCTTTTTTCTTCCCTCCCCTTTCCCTGTTTTCCCCTCAGGCCTTCCACGCTATTTCTTCCTCCAAGTTTACCTTGAACCATTAATCACTACTCTTTGGTTCAGACCATTCGCATTGTAAGTCCTTAATAAATGTTTATTGATTAAATGATTGATTTAATCAACAAGCTCTACCCACCTGTTTCTAGTTCTACAATCCCCTCGTTTACATCTTTCTAGCTCTTTGCCATCCCTTCTCCCCAATATCATTATCAAGATAAACCATAAATGGCCCTACAGAATGGCCCTAATTTACCAGTCTAATCACCTGTCACAAAAGAAACAGGTTCTGTTGGCATGATCTGTTCTTGAAGCCTTGCTGGCTCTTAATGATCTTCTCGAAGTGCACAGAAACCATCTCTTTAATAATGTAGTATAGGATTTTTCCAAGAGTCAGAGTCAAACTAATTGGCCTACAACCTTCATCACCTTCTTTCCTTTTTTTTTTTTTTTTTTTTGAGAATCATGACAACATTTGACCTTTTCCAGTCCTGTGCCAGCCCTCCCTTTCTTCATGATCTTCCAGTGATCTCAGGCAGTGGCTCAGTAATCATGACTGTCAGTTTTTTTAATTCCCGAAAATGTAATTCAACTGGTCCCAGTGATTTGAACTCATTAGAGTGTAGTGTCCTCCCCCTGGGGCTATGTCTCCAATTCCCACTTGAACTGGCAGGCTAAATCCCAGATGGCCTCTGACTATACTCTCACGGTTCTAGGAATAATATTGATGGACTCAGTTTCAAGTATTGTTGCTCATGAGGTTGGCTAGCATGCTTCATGTTGATAATTAATGGGACTTAAAAATACAGTTTCCTTTCTGCACTTCTGGAGTTAAGGGCACCACATCCCTGTAATCTAGAAAACTCATGTAAAACATTTTGGCCCTCTCTTTGTGCAGAAAAGACTGATTTTTTCCTTTTTCTTTTATGGGGTGTTTACAGTAGTACCTTTTGCAAATTTTGAGTTAAGCAGGCATTTCTGAGTTTCTGAACTTTTTTCCTGTGTCATCTCTTGTCCTTCATGTATCATCTGTGACTTCTGTAAAACTCCCTAAATTCCCATTTAATTTCTAATGCCAACCCATGATACATCAAAACTGCCATGGGGAAAGTTGCAGTGTGGAGGGGTAAGTATATGTATTTTTTAAGTTTATTTGTTATTTTTAAAATTATTTATTTATTTGTTTAAAAAGATGTTTCCATCTTTACATGATTCATTTTCTTTCCTTTCCCTCTTTTCTCCCCTCTCCCAGAGCTGACAAGCAATTCCACTGGGTTGTACAAATATTATCACTTGAAAGCTATTCCAATATTGTTCATTTTTGCTATAGAGCGATCTTTTAAAACCAGAACCCCAAATCATATATCCATATAGTGATAAGTCATATGTTTTTCTTTTGTGTTTCTACTCTCAAAGTTCTTTCTCTCAATGTGGATAGCATTTTTTCTCCTGAGTCCCTCTGGATTGTCCTGGATCATTGCATTGCTCCTAGTAGTAAAGTCCATTACATTGGGTGGTTCCACAATGTGCTACTTTCTGTGTACAATGTTTTCTTGGTTCTTCTGCTCATTTCACTCTGCATCAGTTCATGGAGGTTCTTCCACTTCATACAGAATTCCTCCAGATCATCATTCCTTCCAGCACAATAGTATTCCATCGCCATCATATACCACAATTTGTTTAGCTATTCCCCAGTTGAAGGACACCCTTTCATTTTTCATTTTTTTGCCACCACAAAGAGTACGGCTATGAATATTTTTGTACAAATATTTTTCATTATTATCTCTTTGGGGTACAAACCCAGTAGTGGTATTGCTGAATCAAAGGGTGGGCAGACTTTTAAAACTCTTGAGCATAATTCCAAATGGCCTTCCAGAATGGTTTGATTAACTCACAGTTCCACCAGCAATGCATCAGTGTCCCAATTTTGCAACATCCCCTCCAACATTTATTATTTTCCTTTACTGTCATATAGGTAACTATATTTGTAACAAAGGCATTTGTCATGGTGCTGCAGTAAGAATAGTAGTTATAAAAATCATTCTCCTCAAACATTGGGGCATACTGTCCCATAAGTACACAGAGATCCATGGGAGATTAGGTTTTAATTGTAGAGGGTGCTTGTGGCCAAAGGTTAAAGGCACAGTTCCTGGCTACTGGAAATCCTGGAGTCCTTAGCCCACAGTCTTCTCTATTGCCAGGACTCACACTCATTTAGGGTGCTTTATACCTTGACTATATCCTTTTCTGTTTTTATTTCTGTGTTTTTCCTTAGTTTGTTCTCTTGATACACTGTCTTCTATGGGTCTAGTCTCTTGGATACTGTGGTCAATTGGTGGTGCAGTGAAAAGAGAGAGAGAAGTGATCTCCTCTCAGGGACTTTTCTGGAACCCTATGAACTACCATTCTCCCACAAATGTACTGGCTCATCACTTTACTAAGCTTACTATTGGTCTCCTCCTTTTAAACAGAGGCTCAAAGTTATGCCAGATTCTTGCAGCCAATCACAATATTTTTCCTGTGTGATTTCATCTGCCTTTCTGCAATTATCAAGGACTTTGATCTTTTCATATTGGATAGCATCTATTCCCAACTAGTTTACACTTCGGCATTATTAGTGACTCTGTCAAGTTGTCTGGATCTTCTGTGATTAACTGAAATGTAGGTGGAACTCAACTACTACAAAGGGAAGTCATATTCTCACTTATTTGAAATTATAAATCTGCTTTTTCTTTTGCTTTATCCTATACAATCTGAAGATAATTCCTCACTAGAGGAAACAAAAAAGAAAGTAAAATTGAGCAACTGTCTTTTCTGTGTTGTCTGTTATCATCATCTCATTCAACCAGAAAAGTAATCCTAACCTTTTTTCGATTCTTCTTTTTTTTCTCTAGTGTAGGGAAGTGAGGCCCATTTTGTTTAGCTTTTCTCACCAAACTCAGCACATATTTCTTTTTTCCCTATTCTGATAACATTCTCAGAGGAAAATGATACTATAAATTTGTAATCATCTTTTCCTTCTTGTCCTTGATTTCCTCTTTTGTGCATGCCTATCTAGAACCTGAAGTTGTTCAATAAGCTTATTGGGAGACCACATTCGTTTCTTTAGACAACTCTCCTTTTTCTTCCCTATTAGATATTTTTCTGTTTTTGTCTCCAGGTCTTCATTCTTGAGAAATTATATACTCAAATACTCATTGAATATTAGTTGATGTTATATTCAGGCATATGAATCTCAATTCACACATAAATATATGCATATATGCACACATATGTTATACCATTCACATATCCTTATGACATTATAAAGCTACCTATTAAACACCTCATTGTGTTTAGACTCTGGTTATTTACTCTAGGAATGTGCATCTTTAATGATAATGATGATAATAATAACCATAACTTTAGTAATGCCAAGTTAAATAGCTCTTAAAGGTTTTGAAAGCACTTTGAATATATTATCTCACTCTTTTATCTTCACTACTACTTTGTGAGTTAATATGATTATTATATTTATTTTAGAGATGAGCACATTGCATCTGACAAAGTTGAAATGGCTTGTTAAGGTCACACAATTAAGTACCTGAGTCAGGACTTGAATTTAGCTTTTGCTCATGCTAAGATTGGAACTCTGTCCTCTACTATCATCCATTTGGCTATTAAATACTTATTAAATAACCCTGGGTTAGACACTAAGAGGTTTAGAGAAGACGATGATCCTTGTTCTAGATCTTATTGTCAGTCCTATATCAACCCAGCCTCCTTTCCTTTCTCTTTCTTCAATACTGCTTGGAGTCTTCATTCAAACGCCCCACCTCTGCCTCTTTTCCCTTTCCCTTATAAGTGCTGAATGAATATCAATTTGAATCCAGCTCCACTACCCTTCAGAGTATGCCATAATACTAAAGTATGACCACAAACAAAGAAAAAGGTGAAGAAGCACAAGTCTGGTGGGCTAATTCACAGATATTAATTAGTTCTTTAATCCTCAAGAGCTAAATCATTTGTGAAAATAGGACAGAGTAATTAATACACTAAGGATCACAAGATTCATAATTGTAAGGGAATTAAAGACCACTTCATCTAATCCTCTTATTCTACTGATGAGATAGATGACTGAGGCTTAAGGTCAGTTAGGCTTTTCCTTTTATTCCCTGTGCTGTTCTCTCAGACCCTATCTAGGTCTAAATTAAAAGTGCTAAGTAAGAGAATAAGGATTTGAATCCAGATCGTCTGATTACATATCCAGTGGGCTGCCCTGTACGAAATGCTGCTTTGTGTATTATGAAGCAGTAATCATCAACACAATTTGACTGGCCAAGAAAAAGGGTAGTGGATCAGTGTAACTGGTTAGGCACATAATACAGGGCAGGCAGCAAAGGACTATAATAACCTGATGTTTGATCAAACCAAAGATCCAAGCTTTGGGGGCAAGAACTCACTCTATGACAAAAATTGCTGAGAAAACTAGAAAACAGTTTGACAGAAACTAGGTGTAGACCAACATTTCATACCATATACCAAAATAATGACAAAATGGGCATATGACTTAGACATAAATGGTGATACCATAAGCAAATTAGGGGAGGATGGAACCATTTACCTGTCAGATCTTTGGATAATAGAAGTATTTATGACCAAGCAAGAGATAGAAAACATTACGGAATTTAAAATGAATAATTTCAATTACATTAAATTAAAAGAAAAAATTTTCACAAACAAAACCAATGCAGCCAAGATGAAAAGGAATGCAGAAAACTGGGGGAAAATTTTTTTACAGCAAGTTGCTCTGATAAAGGTCTAATTTCTCAAACAAATAGGAAAAAGAACCAAATTTATAACAATGAGAACCATTCCCCAGTTCATAAATGGTCAAAGAATATGAATTAGCAGTTTTCAGAAGAAATCAAACCTCTCATTAGTCATGTAAAATTCTCTGTCACTATTTATTAGACAAATGCACATTAAAGTAACTCTGAGTTATTACTTCATATCTCTCAGATTGGCTAACATGACAAAAAAGGAAAACAACAAATGCTTGAGGGAAGAAAATTGGGGCACAATGTACTGTTAGTGGAGTTGTGAACTAGTCCACTATTCTGGAGAACAATTATGAACCAAGCTTGAATGGCCATAGAACTGTGACCCAGCAATAACACTACTTATGTCTGTATCCAAAAGAAATTAAAAAAGAAAAAAATATATGCACAAAAATATTTATAGCTACACTTTTTGTGGTAGCAAAGAATTGGAACTTGAGGGGTCACTCATTAATTGGGGAATGGCTGAACAAGTTATTGTATATGATTGTGATGGAATACTATTATGGTATAAGAAATGAGAACCAGGATGCTCTCAAACAAAAAAAATCCTATACTTAAATGAACTGATGCAAAGTGAAGTGAGCAGAACCAGAACATTGTGCACAGAAGAGCAATAACATACAATGATCTACTGTGAATGACTTAGCAATTCTCAGCAAACAATGATCCAAGATAGTTCTAAAAGACTTAAGATGAAAAATGCTATCCACCTCCAGAGAAAGAACTAATGGAGTCTACATGCAGATTGAAGCCAACTTTTTTAAATTCTTTTTTCTTTCTTCTTTTCTTTTTTGGTCTGTGTTTTCTTTAATGACATGATTAATATGAAATATTTTGCATCATCACCCATGTAAAACCCATGCTAAATTGTTTATTGTATCAGGGAGTGGGGAAGTGAAGGAGAGAATTTACAATTCAAAAGCTTAAAGAAACAAATATGCAAAATGTTTTTCATGTAATTGGGGGAAAAATCAGATATTTAAAAAAAACCCCAAACCAAAATGCTGCTTTGTGACTCCTTCTCTTCACTCCCTCTGCCCAGACTTCTGGTATGACTATAGGCATGAGCTTTTTTCTGCCCATGTAGCAGAAGTGGAATCAGTCCTGTGAATCTGTCCTGGAAACTGGCTGGTACTTAACCTCTATTCACCCCCTGCTGCCTACTCCGAAGCAGACATTTGTCTTCAGCCAGGCCTCCAGGATTCATTTATGCACATTCACATCTTTCCTCTTATCGCTTGTACCCACAGTTTATTACTTTGCCTCCTTAATAACAAAAACAGAAATGTCTGTGAAAAAGCAAACTAGATAAAATGTCCTATTGGAAGGAGGGAAATCCCTAGGATCATGGGATTTCAGACTTGGAAGGCACTTAGAGAGCTCAGCTGTCATTTTGGGGATAGCAAAGCCAAGGCACAGAGTCACATCTAGGAGTTTTTGTGACTGGTACATGCAGCACAAAGCATGTCTTCAGCTGAGCAGAGAACTAGCAGGTTCAGGGAGCAAGGCAGGAGCTCAGCCCAGGACCCCATAGGCTACCTTCCAACTCTGTTGCTGACACTTGCCCATGGAGCACCAAGCACTGATATTTCTATGTTGTGGAAAGACTGCAAGTGCTATTTGGGTCTGCTAAGTCCGGTACCTTGGAAATTCTGTCGCATGGGAGGACAAAGGTGATCACCAGGGATTTAGGGTTAGGGTTGCCTGCAGAGGTCATGGGACATGCCCAAGGTTACTGAGATCAGGAGCAACACAGCCATTTTTTTGGATAAAGGCTCTTTTTTTTATTCTTGGCCTGGGCTGCCCCTCTGGGGCTTTGTAAGAGTTTAGAACAGGGCTTAGCAAGAGTAAGTAACTTCTCATCTGTAACAAAGATCAGGGCACAACTGGAGGGCAGGAGACATATTTCCTTTGAGCACTGAAGTTGTTCTCTTATCTGAAATGATCCTCAACAGATGATCCTCAGGAATCTGTGAAGGGGAGGGAGAGAAACCAGTTACTTCTCAGATTTATAGATGAGAAGGGGAAGAATCATTTATAAACGTGACTTCCCAGGTCAAGATCTCCTCTTTCTCCTCCTCTTCCCTTTCTTCTCCCTCCCTCCCTCCCTTCCCCCCCTCTCTCCCAGCAAAGATCAACTTCGAGAGATGTGGGGTGGGGTGGGGTGGTGGAAGGGGGCCTACACTGAGAGAAAATGACTTGTTCAGAATCATGAAGCCAGTAAGTTTCTTAAGTGGAACTTGAACCCAGATCTTTCAGGATTGACTCTATTCACTACCCAACATAGGCTATATAACAGAAAGCTATGAGACTAAAAGAGAAAGAAATTAAATGGAAATACAGCAGTGTTACCAAAGTGCATATGAAAACCTTCTCTCCAACCAGGTTTTAGAAACATACTTTTTCCTGCAGGAAATATAGCAGAGATGCAGTCACAAAGTGAAATGGAGTCTGAGAGCAAAGTGGGTGGTGGAGTGCAGTAGGTTCTGGATTGGGAGGTGGTGCAACTTTCAGAACCTCCTTTTTCTCAGGCACCAATTCCCTTGGCTTCTAAACCAGGCAATTGAATGATCCTCTTTTGAGCCTTTTCCAAATGTTGCCCATGGAAAACTGGACACGAAATTGACCCAGAAATACCGTCCATGTGTTGCAACGAGATATGTCCCATTGTTGCCCAAGGAATTCTTCTTCCATCCAATGGAGCCATTCCTTCTGAGGACTGAATTTGCAGCTTCTGCACCAGATAACATAGAACCCTGGTTTGTGAACACTAAATTCCATCCCTCTGGGGAGAGTGCACACATTGCTCAGAAAAGGCTGGCCCTCCCCCATCTGGAGCTAGGAACCAGGGCTATAGAAGCATCTTTGTGCCTGGCCTCAGATAAAGGCCCCAAAGCCTGTAAAATCCTATATTACAAGCTCCAGCCTTAAGTCATTTCTGGGGTCTCGGCCTTCCAGGAACAGTTTCAAGGTGAAAGAATGAGGCTTCTCATTTGGGAAGATTGAAGCCCCCATCAGGAAACTCCAATTTCTCTCATCTCTGCCCAAAGCAAACATCTTTACTTTCTTCCCGATTTTGCCTTTTATGTGCCTCAGAACACCTGGCTGGCAATTGCTTGCTGAAGATAATTAGCTTTCAATTATCACCAGTTACATTTTCACCTGTTCTGCTCACAGATTCCTGGGATTTGGGGCTCGCCTCCTTAACAAGCTTTGATTCTTTCTGTCCCTTTACACCTGGCTGTTTGGGAGTTGGAAACAGCTCCTCCACTGGAGAACTCTCCCCTCACTTGCCAGCCTGTCCAGCCATGGGCATCCAGTGTTAGGCTATGGGGGCGGAGGAGGAAGAGATGCTTTTCCTGAAAAGGACTTCTCGGGGATCTGCCAGCCACTACCCTGTGGCGTGGCTGACTCTTCTTTCTGGCAAGTTTCTTCAACTGGGCCTCACTTTGTGCTTTATGGCAATTTCTTCCCTTTCTGGGAATTAGCTTTTTTTTATTTGTAGTGAAAGGCTTTTGGGAAAAAGAGGAGCCTCAAAATAAAATTGAACAAGAGATGAGGATGGTGCTTTGGCGAGCCTGGGATGTGCAGAGAGCAGGAATGAGAGGTAGAAGCTGGGTTTATTCCTGGGTGGGGAATCCTCAAAGCTTTTTGCTTCTCTTCAGTTCTTTCAGTCTTGTCCTACTCTCTGTGATCCCATTTGGGAGTTTCTTGGCAGATATTGGAGGGGTTTGACATTTCCTTCTTCAACTCATTTTACAGATGAGGAAACTGACCAAATACAGTTAAGTGACTTGTCCAGGGTCACACATCTGGCAAATACCAGAAGCCAGATTTGAACTCAGGGCTTTCTAACTCCAGACTGGATGCCCTGTCCACTGTACCACCTAGCTGTCCTATCTTCAAAGTTACAAATCTCACTTATTAAGGAAGAGCCCCAGTTTCTGTAGGATGGCCAAGAGAGCTGGTACCATGTTTGATAGGTGGTCTTGAACTGAGCAGACCCAACAGCCAAGTCAAATTTGAAATTCAAGCAGAAATCTGTCGATGACTAAGACAAACAGCAATACAGCCTAGGTGATAGCGTATGACAAAGGATATGATGTTGGCCTTCTCAGCTTAAAGCCACTCTCATCCTTTGGGTGCTGGCATATGTAATCACATGGGCCTGGGCCTCCCCAGCGTGAGGGACCAGGCTGGGTTTAGTCTCTGTAAATAAGCCTTAGACTGAGCACAGGAGACACACAAGGGCCAATTATTTCATATTCCTTGACATTCAGAGTGAGATTCTGGAGTAGCTGTGATGTGTGTTGTTTGGAATTCAGGGGGGTCCCATTTAAAAGTATTTTACAAACTTCCTGTGGACATGTGGGGGACTTTGAAACTACATTTTCTGTGATCCAATGGGTTTCCGTTTTCTGATGTGATGATGTCAAACAATGGGAGCCAACGTATAGCTCAGCTTCAATTTGGAGGTCAGCCTTGAGACAGGCTCTTTGGCTATGTAGACAAGATGGGGACTGGCGGCAATTTAAATTTTTATAGGCGTGTGGTCTAATTTATTTTTACCAACATGGCTTTAATTAAAATATTATTTTCCCTCATAATATCAGCCTTTATCATTTTTAATCCTTACAGATGTAAGTTTCCCCCACAGTGCAGACCTTATCCTTGGCCCTCAAGAGCATCAAGGAGGCCTCAGGCCCTCTGGCCCATCTACCTCCAAACCAGCAAAATGCAGCCTCAAAGTGGAAATGCTTGGAATTTGGACACAGCAGAGTTATCTCTATCTACCCAAGTAGCAGCCTGGGAGGGAGGTCATGCCGAATACCAAATGCCACTGCTCTTCCTTGTCCTCTTCCTCTTCATTCTGTCCTCCTCCTCCTCATCCTTGTTCTCATCTTCCTCCTCATCCTCGTCCTTGTTCTCATCTTCCTTCTCATCCTCCTCCTTGTCGTAGTCCTCCTCCACATCCTAGAAGCCTTTGTTGGCTCCATCTGGCTGTGACAGCTACTCCTTCATCTACACTGTGCTCTTTTTCCTTCCCTGGGACACTACTTAGCTTCTCTTCTGCTCCTTTTTGGCTCCCCAGGATTGCACCAGAGCCAGCACACTGTCACGGCCTGAGGCTACCCCCAGAGGAGCTTCCTTGATGCATAGAAGAATGAAGGGACACTGTATAATCTCACCCCTTTTACTGCTCCAGAATGGAGTCCTTCCTCTAAGATTGTTGCAGCCTGGTGGAAAGGGCAGAAGGGCTGGCAGGGGCTTGAGCCTCAGCTTGGAGAGGTTCTGGCTCCGGACCTTGGCCAAATTGCCCATTTCCCAGAACCTGTTTGCTCAACTGTGAAACACGTGAAAACATTCACATTCTCCCAAGTCAGAGGGTGGCACATTCAGGTACTCTGCTCAAAGGATGCTGGGGGTCTGACAAATGGAGTCTGCCCATGGCTGGCTCACTCACATGGCTTTTATTTTCCAATATATGGACAGAAGTGAGCCGTCTCTATAAGACCCTCAATGGCAACCGGTGCTATGAATGATTCTCCCCCACATCCCCAGGTGTCCAAACTGGGACGTACCCAGGATGAGAGTTTTCTCACACTGGCTTCAAGGACCAGGCCTTTTCTCAGGGTCAGTCATGTGTTTCCAGGAAATGTATGAGAAGAACAGAAGCTGGGCTGGCCACATGGCAAGAACGAGGCACAATGTGCTGACCACTCATCGGACCAGAAAGAATGAGGCAATGAGGCAGAGCTCCAGCACAGTGCATATAGTCCCCATGGTAAACTTTGGGGAAGACATAGTGGAATCCAACAAGAAGGATCACGAAGGTCTGCACCATTGGAGGGTTCATCCCTGTTGTGATCTGAGTACTTCCTGGGGGGGTACACAGTCTGGGGAACGTGGATAGGGCTTCTGGCCCATGTATGTACTTCCTTGGCACAGGATTGCTTTGGAGACCTCAGGAGAATGAATTTACATCATTGCACCCATTCATATGTTCTTGATGATGAGCGGATGATCGATTCCCTCACTAGCACCCCCATAATTATCTGGGTGAAAGCAAGCCATTACTGTTTCTTAGGGTTGCATAGGCAGATGGCCATTATCAGCTTTGCCTTCTTTTTCTTTGCCCCTTACATCATTGATTTAAAAGGGATGGGGACAGAAAATCCCCGACATAATCTTGCCTGCCCAAGTCAGGCAGGCAGCACTGAGCTCCTGCTATGCGCCAGGTGGGTACTCCATGGTAGGGACATGAAAAAGACAGAAACTAGTTCCTGCTCTCAAACAGCTCACAGTAAAACAAGGAGACAACAGGCAAATGGCTAGGCAGAAATAAGGCTACCTGGGAGATGACTGTAGAGTGAAGGTCATTCCTGAAGCTGGAGCAAGAGGAAATGGTCTAGTTTGTGCAGACTGCTGGGTGATTTGTGACGTCTCGGTGGGTGACAACCAGCTCGAGAAGGTGCCATTTTCTGCTTCTCTTTCTGACTTACAGTCTAATCTGTATTTGGCCATCTGAGCGCACAAGTGTCGGTGTCGTTAAGTGGCTCGTCCCTTGGTAAGGAGGTCTTCCTTAGGCTTAGGCTTCCTCCCTCCCTCCGCTCTCCTCCTTCCTTCCTTTGGAGTGCCTTCTTCTGTTCTCTTGATCATCACTGTCATTTTCATCACAAGTGCTAGAAATGCAGCGGCACGAGAGGGCTTCTGGGAACTCTTGTGCTCCGATATCTGCTATTGGGCCCATGATCTCGATTTCTTCTGACAGGCAGAAGCTGCTGGCTAGTGATGAGCCACTTTTCTGCCTGTGCCAGTTATGGCCTCTTTCCGCGCTGCATGGAAATTTGGCTCATGTTCTGTAGGAAGCACACTTGAGGGCTCTGTGAGTTTAGTGGCCATTTTGGAACGTGGCGATACATCCCTAATGGCAGGAAGCTGAACCCTCGCTAGATTTGGCCTCTCTTTGTCTCTGTCTCTCTCACAGTTATGAGCAGCGAGACTCTTCAAGCTGGAATGGTAGTGTGAGGCAGAGCCCCATTTAAGCAGAGATGGCAAATACTTTGAAAGTCGAGATTCTGCCCTTGCTTTGGCCCCAAGTCACTGTCCTTTGGTGAGTGCGCCAAGATCTGGCCACAAAACCCCTTCCTTCTTGCTTGCCCAATGTTTGACATCACTTCTGGAAACCTGAGTCGTCTGTGGCCATCATGGGCTACTGAAGAGGTCAGCGGGGAAAGCGGGTCCTGGGTAAGGAGACTTTGTACGTCTTGTTTCTTCTCTGAGCACCAGAAAGTTCACGAGTTGGGGATGGGCCCCCCTTGGAGATGGCATGATGGCATCAGAGGAAGGGCTGTGGAGCCCATTGAGGGTGGAGGTGGTCTTGCTTTTGGGTTTGGGAGTCATTGACACTGAACACTGGAGTTTCAGCTCTGAAGAAGCTCTGAAGCTGATCGAGAATCATTTTCAGTCACCATTGAGATAAATATGGCGTCCTGTTCCCCCTGGAGTGGTGTCGTCTGGGCCATCTGGTGTCATCAGCCTCAGCACGGGGCCCAACTTCAGCCCCTCATCCTCTAGCCTGGTCAAAAACATAGCATGAGGAGTCAGTCCACTGTGCCTTGTCTACGCAGTCCTGGAACACTGTGAGGTCCTGCCCATTCCCATGTTGCAGTCATTGTTCAGTTGGACCTACTAGGGGGTATTTAAGTTGGTTCGAGGAAATTCTCAGGAGAATCTAAGAATCTGGCTAACTCTGAATCTGTCCAAAGTGACCGACAGGCTACACTCTGTCCAGAAGCATTTATAATTAGAGAAAGAAAGGCAAAAGATGGTCTCGACCCTCCAGGAGCTCCTAGTTAACAAAAAAAAATCTCTACATCATTGTTTTAGACAGACTAGATGGTGGCTGGCTGAGGATCCTCTTACCTGGAACCCGGATTAGCTTTGTGACTTTGGCCCCGTAACTTAACCAGCCTTAGTTTACACAACTTTGAGATGAAGGAGTGGGCCAGGTAGAGGAGGCAAAGAGGCCGCATGTGCAGAATCTGAAGTCCAAGAGCCAAGCTGCTGCTCAGCCATTTAGGGATCTGGGTAAGCCTGAGCAAATCATTTTTCAGGGCTGCAGCTTCTTCATCTGGAAAATTTGGATTCGATGTTTTCCGTGGCGCCTTGAGCTCCGAATCCCGTGAGCCGGCGACTCAGTGACTTTGAAGGTCCCTCCCAGATGAAAGCTTGGACGACGATGATGATTTCAAAGTTCCATTAGCTCTAAGGGATTCCCCCCTTGCTTCGAAGACCAGAGATCTGCTGGCCCCGTCCCTCGAAGTTTTCAGGGGAATCTGAAGGCCCTGCACAGCTCCCCCACCTGAGCTCTCACCCGAGTTCTTGGCTAGTCATCATTTTACATGTGGTTTTCCTCTGAGAGTTTGCTGTTGTTATCGTAAAAAGCCAAGGAACGACTCAGGGAGAAAGAGGGACAAACAAGGAAGAGGCCATGATGCTGACCACATGCTGGGGACCGAGGGCCCTGGCTTAGTGCTGAGCAGAGCCTCGGCCCATTCCCATCTGGACCACCATCTGTGGGCGCCATCGAGGCCATCTTTGTGTCTTGGTGTGATTGGGAAATGGCCGCCTTCAGGCTCGTGGGAGATCAGGGGTGCAGCCAGGTCACCCCATGGTAGCCATCTTTCCTGGTCAGGAACACAGAGTGCTGATGGGACAGCACGGGAGTGGGAAGGGTAGCTCTGGTCTTGGCTCAGCCTTTCCTGTGGTCCCAGGCCCCTCCCCTCCCCTCCTTGGTCCACAGTGCTCAGAACAAGGATCATTACAAGAACAGAATCCTGCTGATGGGGTTGGGGATGTGCCCCTGCCCGATGGCACTGCAAGCGGAAAGGGGAGCTCGTCTCAAGGATGCCCCCATCACAGGCACAGTCACGGTTCCCCCTGGAAGCCATCCATCTCGGCTGCGCTGTGGTTCATTTCACACAGTGTTAATTGTGTAACAGTCGTTAGCCATTACCTTTGACCAACCCCATCGCTCTTCTAATGGAAAATGATGAATTTAACAAGGGATAAGTAGATGCGCTCATTCTGGGAGTGAACGAGGGACTGATGGGAGACGCGTGCTAATGAACGCTTCATTTCCATCAACCACCCCCTCCTTCAAACGGGCAATTCAATTACAGGTCTCCCCCGAAATCCCTCAGGTCACTCTTTGATGCCCCAAGCAGGAGTGGGGAGGACCCAGCCTCCGTCTCCCTTTAGAGCTCTCCTGCACGCTGGCCAACAAGTAAGCACAGCAGCACATCCTGGAACCTGTCCTTTGCTCGGGGCTCCTGGAGTTTGTGCGGCTGGACTTGGTGGCCAGCAGCCCCTCTCCAGACGCCCCCAAGGCTCTGGGGGAGCCACATTCCCCTCTCAGCCAATTTGGCGACAAGAGAGCAAAGGCCTGGTCTAACACCAGAGGAACCTTCCTCCACCGTGCTGGTGCCAAGAAGGGGGCACTGCAGGCAGCGGGCCTCGCCAGCCTTGGGAGAGGAGAACTCGGGCAGGACGGCACTCCGGCCCGTGGACTGGGGAGACGGGACCTCGTGGGGTCCTTCTGGGGAAGAGCAGAAGGCAGAGATCAGCCAAACGAGGGCAGTGACTTGGGGCTGGCCCAGGAGAATGCAGCTCTTGGTGATTTGGGCTTCCAGGGGCTGGTCTCCCCCTTTGTCAGAGCTGGGGGACTCGCTGCATGGTCCTCCTTGAACGGAGGGGCTGAGGCCTACCCAGACGTCCTCTGTGGAAAGGGATTTTCTTTGGGTCACTTTGTTGACTTGCAGGTTGTGCGAGTCATGGAGATGCCCTGGAAGCGGCCTCTGGGGCTTGACGGTCTCACGTGAGTGCCGCTGGGTGCGGCGAGCGCCCCAAGGCTTTCCTGCCTCTGGTAACTGCCGGCCGTCTGAAATGCAATCCCTCACCGGGAAGAGGATGGCAACATGCTGGGGCTTTTTTCATTTTTCCCAAATAGTCTGGAACTAGCGCCTGGATGGAAGCGTTTACTGTCGGCCCAGACTCCAGCCTGGGGGCTCCCTGCTTTTGCCCGTGTCCACAGCTTGTCCATAACTCTGGGAAGGCCTTTTGTGAGTTACGTGGGTCCTCCCTTGGGCCAACCTTCCACCGGAGGCTGTGAACGTGGCCAGACTCCCACGGACGGACACCCCCCCCCCCAGGCTGTTCCCTGGCCCGTCCTCATGGCCACCGTATGTTGGAAGGCTCTGCGGGGGCTCCTGTTGTGTGGACGCGGCCTTCGAGAGCCCAAGGTCAGCTCCAGGCCACGCGAGGCACGAAGGGGAACTTCTGTGGAGGAGAAATTATTTCCTGCTAAAGAGAAAATAAATTGTAAAGGAATGGATTGGCCAGAAACGTGATGGATGGGGTGCACTTGGGCGACCCGGCTGGGGCGCGCTCAGCCTCCAGCCCCGCCTTCCTCCCAGTTCTGCCAATGGCTGCAGTCGCCGCCGGCCTCTGCCTTCCTCTGCTTTCTGATCCTCTATTCAGAAGAAATAAATCATCCCGGGAGCTCCCTGACAAGGCCAACCTGGTCACTCCGGCGTATTCTTCCAGGTTTCCTCCCAGTTGCTCTGTTAAATGAATTCCTTTTCCCCGCGGGGAGCCTCGGGGCAATCTGATGTCTGTCAACGGGAAAGGAGCGAAGGGCCCGCCAACAGGAATTGGGGAAGCCAGGCCTCAGGTGGCGGCCCAGGAGTTGCCAGGCTGTCGAGTCCCGAGTGGCTGACGGTCTGTCTCGGTCTGTCTGTCCCCCTGGAGGGAGCCCCTCATCGTGGAGACGGCAGGCCCATCGAGAATTCAGGACTCACATCTGGTGACTGCCCAGGGCATGGGACGGATTTCCTTCAGTCTGCCGGCGAGCAGGGACCCAGCTAAGACTTTCAGTCGTCACCCAGGAAGCAGCGCAGGCAGTGAGGGGGGGAGTCTCTGGACAGGAAGTCTGCAGGCTGGGGTCCAAGCCAATTTTAGCATTTGTTACTGTTTGACTATGGGCAGGTCACCCCCTCGCTAGGACTTAGTTTCCTCATCTGTGAAGTGGGAGCAGTGGAACAGTGAGGAACCACCCCATGGCCCAGCTGGATTGTCCTGGGAGCATGGCTTTAGGTCAGGAATTTATGGAGTGGCGCCCGGGAACTAGACTTCTTCTTTTTCCTTATTCCCACCTTTCACAGGGGCTCTTTCCCAAGCTGCCCCCTCCCCGCCTCCAGGCCCATCTGAGCTCAGATCCCCTCCCTTTACTTTGACTTTCTTTCCATAGCTGCTTCTTTCCCCATTGTCTCCTCCAACAGAAGGGGAGATCCCTGAGGGCCAGAGCCCTGGTCTTGCCTTTCATCATCTCCCTGGGACAGAGCCGGCCCTTAAGGAGGTCTTCTGGGCTGACTGACTTCAGGCAGATGGGAGCAGAGCTTGCATTCATCCTTAGTCCCTGCCAGTGCCCCAGGGCGGTGCCCAGCAACGGGGACTTTTCCTGAATTAGCGGATTCTTTGAAGGGCCCGTTAAAGACCAGCTTGGGGTATCCGGAAAAGCGATGAAAAGAGTCTTTAAAGACATCCCTCCCCTCCTGTCTTCAGTCCATTCAAGGAAGGCAGAAGAGTGGTCAAGGCAAAGCAATTGGGATCTAGTGACTTGTCCAGGGTCACACAGCTAAGGAGTGTCCGAGGCCGGATTGGAAACCAGGATTGGCCCCTGGAAGCGTTCCTGATGAGTGCGAGGCAGCATCGGACCAATGATAACTGGGGCACGAAGCCCGGCTTGAGACTCGGAAGGCTGGTCCAGTGGTTCATTGAGAGGACAAGAGAAAGCCTGGAGGACTCGAGGGCGGGCTTGGGGTTTCCCCAACACTAGAGAGTCCGGAGGCGGCTTCCGGTCCAGTGCCGGGTCCTTTCGGGCAGATTTCTAGAGGGATGAGCTAGACGATGGCCCGGGAGGAGGAGGGGCAGAGCTGATGAGCAGCACTAAACGATTGAGCAACACCTCACAGCACGGGTGGCTGCCCAGTGCAGATCCTTCCCGAGGTCGGCGTCAAGAATAACCTAGAAAGCCATGGCAGCCGCGTCACTGAGCACCCTTAGTGCAAGCAGTGGGGAAGAGTAAGAGAGAGAGGGGGAGAGAAGCGGGGCGAGGGAGAGGGAGGTGGGGGGAGACAGAGAGACAGAGAGAGACGGAGGGGGAGAGAGAATGGGGTGGGGGAGGAAACAGGGACCGCCCCAGCACAGCACAGCACTGAGGCAGCAGCAGATGAGGCAGCCCAGAGCATGACGAGGGGAGGGCATGTCCCAGGCTGCTCTTCTACTCTGATTCCCGACGGCCTTCCTGGAGTTGGCCAGACTGTGCAATGGAAGTCAGGGCAAACCTTTTGGGGGGCTGTCAGGGAGAAGCAAGCCAGCAAGTGGTCGACACCCTCTAAAAAGCGCTACAGGCAGCCGCTTCCCAGGAGTATTTCCTGCGAGCTTGCCGCCTCCTTTAAGCGGAAACCATCAGGTCTAACCTTTCAACACTGGTTTCCAGTCATGGATCCCAAGAGCAGCAGGCCGGGCTTCTGAGGACTAGAGCAGGGCGGCCCTGGAAGAGGCCTCACAGGCTTGGTACTGAGTACGGCCGCATCACACTTACAACATCCTAAATAAAAGGATCTCATGGCCAGGAGGAGCAGCAGGGGAGACCCTCCCCGCCACGGCAACCCGTAGTCCTTTGGGCTAAGCGATGGCTCTCAGTCCTCACTGACTTGGGTTCGACCCCAGACAAACAGGACGAGAGCGAAAGCTTTATTGTGGGAAGAAGGGGCCGAAGGGAATGGGGAGGAGCAGGGCGGGAGAGGTGGCTGCAGAGTCACTGGGAGGGGGATGAGGGGGAGATCAGCACCAGCAAAGATGGCTGCAGATCTTCACCTGAGTGGAGAGGAATGTAATGTTTTACAGGGTGGTAGTCAGGGATGAGGTAAACTGCGTTGCCTCTATTGGTTCAGTTGGGCTACTTGGGTCAAGTTTATTGGATGGTCCCGAGAGGGTGGAGAATCTCAGACACTTCAGTGGGGGGGGGGGGGCGGTGCTAGTTCCCAGGCTGCTGGTCAGTCATTTGTCCAAGCCTGACCGAAAAGTCCTGGTGTTCTCCCTGGTTTTACTGGGGCTTTGTTACAGGTGCTGGGTATGTGCGTGTTAGTTTTGGTAGGGATTGGCGGAAGGGGGTTTTGGTCCCATTGTCTGTTTTTCTCTTCTATTGAAACTAAATATACTTCCATGAAACTCCTCTCTATTGCCTTCTGACAACATGGAAGAATGAGCCGGATTCCTTACTCACATGACAGCCCTTTGGATCTTGTTGAGGGCTATCATTGCTTCCTTGAGTCTTCTTGTGTCCAGAATGGATGTATCAGATCCCTTCAATGGCTGTTGCCTTCATTGGGATTGATAGCATCAGATTATTACTCAAGCAGCAATTAGCTTCAACATGGTGGTGTTATATCTAAATCTTTCTGGAGGTCCTGGGATTGTGTGAGCGAGTGAACCACAGAGAGAGAAAGCATCACAGCCTTAGTGTTTTGGGCTGCCACGTCAGTGACGTTGATTTAACGTCTGGGATCGTGAGGTTTGGCATCACTAAGATTGCTCTGAATTGATGAAAACTCTTAAATATCAAAAGCAGAAAGTTGGGGGCGGCACTGTTTGTTTGCTAGAAGTGGAAAGAAACCCAGGAAGCCTCTCAAACCCAAAGGGAGCATCTTCACCTGTTATTCAGCTTGCACGGATCGGGGCATGTTTTAAGCAGTCTGGGATGAACGTGACATGATCAATAGATTGAAAAGCCTTGTAGTAGGAGATGATTGCTGGATTGATGGTCATGAGTGAGAAATAGGTGGACCAAAGCCATAGTTGGAAGTACTGTTCCTAGAAGGGATTAATGAGCCTTCTTCTCCTGTGACCAGAGACAAAGAAGTGATACCAAGAAGTTCTGATGAAATACCAACATACAATCCATAGGTCAGTAGCTATGCCTAGGCTTTACAGTTCTAGTATTGCTCCAAATGCTATACCCTCTCAAAGCTGTTATCAAGCTATGGAGCTGCATCATTTTAGTTGACGTGAAATCTCCGAAGTTGTAAATGAAGTAGACTCTGGGAATCACACAGTCAGCATTGAAATTCCAAAGTCAAACATGAATCACATCTTGTTTCCCGTCGCTTCAGAACATCCATGCCATAATCCCTCCTTTCAGGAGGAAGAATTGAGTCTTATATTTTTGTGCTATTTAATGGCCAAACCCAAATATGTCTTGAGAACAGTGTTAGGAAAATAAACCCAATGTGTTGCTTGAGAGAGATGACAAGAACAGGTACAATAGTAGCTATTTGAAGTGGGGGACAATCAACATGCTATGAGCACAAAACATATAAATGCTGAACAATGCCCACATGACAAAGAAAAAAATGGCCTTGATATAATGATGGGCAACGGCATGGCCAGATCCAGTGGTATTTGATATTTTTTAGTGATTGTGGCTGCTTTTTCTCCACTTTGATTCCTCCTAAAATGTCAGTGCACACTAGAAATTTCAGTGCACATCTATTCATTGTTCAACTGATTTTCAACCTTTCTAGACTGCTAGACATGTGGCAGTATTTGCAAGGCAGTCCCAAGAGTTGAAATAGGCTGGTGTTAAAGAGAATTGGGAAAGAGGGCAAGGGTGAGGAAATGAAAGATTAAATGAGGTGCCACTTTAAAGGACTCTAGGGGAAAACTCAGCACAGATGCTGAATGAGCGGAAGAGACTTCGAGTGAATATTTTCTGTATTTTTTTCTCTTTTCTTCCTTAAGAATAGCATTATTAGACCAGACATTGTTGAGGACTAGGAGTAGGAGTAAGGGAGGTGGGATGAATCCCTTCCCACATAATCTTGGCCAGATCCTGCAGATCACACTTATAGAGCCCTGTATGAGTAAATGAGTTACTGGTGTGAGTGGCCCCTAAGCCTGAACTTCACTCCTGAAAGGCTTCAGCAGGGAAGAGGTGTGCTCTGGGGATCCTTCATTGCTCACTTAGACTGGGCACTTAGTGCGATCTTGCAGCAGTGAAGTTAAGAGTCTAGTACATCAGGCCTCTGCTGAAAGTCAGTGGGATGCAATAGGAAGGGTTCTGGATTTGAATCCTGTTTCTTCTTCCCTGGGTGTCCTTAGGGCTATTACTACATGTGGGGATGGGGGAGGAATTTCTTCCCCTGTAAAATGAAAGGGTTGGACTAGGCAGACTCCATCCTTCTTTCCAGCTCAGAATCCTATTTCCAATGTCTGATTTGTGATGGAGTTTTTCGATGGGGCCAGACTAGATGGATTACTGAGTAGCCATTGCAAGGCAGGAAGTAAGTAGTGACAGGTGGAGAGAGGGTTGAAGGAGCCTGAGTATTTTCCTGATTAACAACTTCCTACTGGAAAGCCGACACTGGTGGCGAGGGAAGAGAGCTCGCCAATATTCATTTAGGAGTTCCCGGGCATCATGCATGATGCCTCCTCAGGTCTCTCTGAGCTCCAGTGTAGAATGCCAGCAAAGGGGGCACAACTCTGTCCCTGTAGCTACCAGATATATTCTGGGTTTGTGAAGAAAGCATCCTCTGGAATGTACGCTCCTTGAGGAGAGCAACTTGTCAATTTTGTAATTGTGTCCAAATGCTACTAGGTTTTTGAATCAAGTGAAATCCCAATTGTCCCTCCTCCAGTGTGGGGAGAAGGGCATAATGGGAAGAGGTAATCCCTGAGAAAAGGAAGCAGGAGTCCTGGATTAATTAAGGGCTACAGAAGGGAAGGAAGGGTGTGCAATGATGTCGTTCCTACTGGGAATGTTAGGAGTTCCAGGAGATGCAGGCTGGGTCAGAGAGCTGAGGTGCCTGGACCCATTCAGTAGCACATGGCTTGTCCTGTAATGCCCATAATCTCCCTGAGGGCAAAGACTGTGTGCAGTGGGGAGGAGGAGGAGGAGAATTAGGGACTGAGGTATATATGGTGGCAGCATGAGAACCAGGAGTGGTGAGGAGACATTATGAAGAAGCAAATAGATCTAGGCTCTATGGCTTGGTCACAACTGGAGCTGTCTAGTTGCTTAAGGTCCTGCCTCTAGAGGGGGCTTGATGTCCCCTCCTTGGAAGTCTTCAGGCAGAGAATGAATGACTGGCTTGTTTATGTTATGGTGAGACTTCCTTTGTCTTTAGGTTAGACTAGACGAGTATTCCTTCTGTCCCTTCCAAGTATTCCTTTGGTGATTTGGCTTGAAGAATCTGCTTAAATTTCTCTGAATGCTGCTAGAGATCATCTTCAATCTTTGTTGCTTTAGGCCACTGTCCTAATCCCCTCAAATTCTAGTGTACTGCCCTGACAGATAATCAGTGGGTGCCTTTCGGTCTGAGTAGACCAGGAAAAGAGAAGTTGTAGGTATTGCATTTTCCCAAGAGGCTTTTATCTTCTCACCACTGGTCCTTTAGAAGCCACTTATACTGTAGGGTCTTACTGTTGTAAAGAAGATCCTTTGAAAACTTCCAAGTACTACCTTAATAGGCTTGTAAAGCTGCTCTGACAGAGAGCTGTAAGGTTTGCAAGGCCCTTTCTTCACTGAAAATCTGTAAGATGGGTCATAAAAATGGCACCCTTTCTTCTGATAAGAATACTGAGGCTCTGAAAGGTTAAATGAGTTGGTTGGCTAGATAACACCCATCTGGAATGGGCTTTGAACCCAAGAGTCCTGGTCCAACTCTACAGGGACCATCCCATAATCCTTAGAGCAGACAGTCAATGTCAGTCAACAATTATTTCTTTCATCTGTACTACATACCATGCCTCAAGCATAAAGGGAGTTCTCCATAGATCTTTTCTGTGGGAGCGGTTACATATCAGCCTCAGTAAGCAGTTGGGTCAGGCTCACTGGAGTTGGCTTCCATGTCAGGAAACCTGATTTCTCACAAGGGCTCCATATTGGCCCCTTAATCAGGGGGAATTGCTGTTAGGGATGTCCTTATTTTTGTTGGCTATGGAAGGACATTTCTCTTTCAAGATATATTCTTCCCCACTTGCCATCCATTTCTATTTGGCATTCCCAGTGGACTTGGGAGCTTTGAGTTAAATTTCCTTGTGTGCTGCTGGAGATCATCATCAATCTCCACTGCTTAGGCCACTGTCGTAAGCTTCATATCCCTGGCTTGTAATTGAACTGCCCTGGAGATTTTATGATAAAATCAATCTAGCTTAATTAAGTCAAGGGCCTAGTCTATATTATTCACCTTAACACCCTCCACCCGGAGATTTAATATTTCCATCAATCTTATTCCAAATTATGCCAGAGACACTTTGGTTTAAAGATGTAAGGTTTTGAATTTCCTCTTAAAAATGGGCAGGACTCGGTTTAAATACTTAAACACTGATTGTATAGCTCTGATATAAAGAATGTCACCATGCCGAGGCCACGTCTTTTCATCTTGGCCAGTTCTTTAATTAAACTAAAGGAATGTGCTTCACACTATCATTCTATTTGGTTTCCTAGTTCTAGCTGATGGGATCATAGATTCTGAGCCGAAGGGCACTCAGAAGTCACCTAGTCCCACCCACTTGTTAAGATTATGAAGAAATTGAGGCCCAAGAGCTGAAGTAACTTGTCCAAGATCACACAGATAGTAAAGGGTCAGAAGAAGACGGATGCAGAGGCTCATCATCCTTGGACTTTAATGTGATGGCTTTTGTACTTTGGTCTGCATGAATAAAGAGGAGGAACCATTGTCTGGGGAATGTTCTGGGTGTATTTTTTTGGGCGAGTTGGAGGTGTCTTGAATGCTTCTTCCACTGGAGCTTTCTGGGAATTATTCTGGCTTGACTGCTGGGGATGGAAGTTCCACCTTCTTAACTTTTGTCATGACTTCATGTTGTTTCCAATTCTGGCCTCCATAAATGAAAAGAATTAAACCCTTTTCAATACTTATACTGAGTCGGATCCCTCGAAATCCATTTGTGACAGCCAATGCTACCTTCCACAAAACTCTTGAAAAGTCTCATTAAAACCTAAGTGCTTAGGGTCCAGCCATTTTTAAAAAATTAAGGTTTAAGAGATGGGAGGTCCTAGGTTCAAATTTGACCTCAGCCACTTCCTAGCTGTGTGACCCTGGGCAAGTCACTTGACCCCCATTGCCTACCCTTACCACTCTTCTGCCTTGGAGCCAATACACACTATTGACTCCAAGATGGAAGGTGAGGGTTTAAAAAAATTAAGGTTTAACATCCTTCTTGTTTTTTACATTTAAGTTTCAAATTCTCTCCCTCCCTCTAGCCCTGCGCCCTGGCCCACTGAGAAGGGCAGCAATGTGATATTAACTCTACATGTGAATATATGCAGATAAAAATGAAGAAAGTAGGAAACATACTTCAGTGTTCGCTCCGTTTTCCCTCTGGATGTTCTTCATAATGGTTCTTGGGGATTTTCTTGCATTATTGTATTCATTAGAGTAGCTGAGTCTTTCATGGCAGATCATCATTATAATACTGCTGTTACTCTGTATAATATTCTTCTGGTTTGTCCGATTTCACTTTCCATCAGTTCACCTAAATCTTCCAGATTTTTCTGAAACAATCCTGCTTGTGATTTCTTATAGCACAGTAGCATTTCAACACAATCATACCACGACTTGTTCCACTATTGCCCGATTGATGGGCATCTTGTCAATCTCCAATTCTTTGCCACTATAAAGAGGGCTGCTGTAAGTAAGTCCTTTTGTAGATGTGAGTCCTTCCCCTTTTCTTCCATCTCTTTGGCATATAGACTTAGAAGGAATATTGCTGAATGAAAACTTGGATAAACTGACCATCCTCATGGCTTCCTTTTACCTTGTGCCCTTTTGGAATTTTTCATAATTTGGATTATTTCAAAATATTACATCACTTTTCAAAGTTTTCTAGAAAAAGTGTGTTGGGGCTTACGTGTTTTTGTGTCCTGATTTTCCTCAATAGAACAGAAGGTCCTTGAGAGGAGCAATTGTTTCTCTTATTATCTCTTCCCTCTTAGTTCCTGTGGTGTTCTGCACAGAATTGATATTTAGTAACTGTACGGGGATTGATGGGATCCCTATACTCTTTTTCTAGAACAATTGGGTCAGGCCTCCTGAGAACCAATAGAAAGTCTTAACGAGAGGGTTATTTTGCCCAGTGAAATGGATTTCGTCTTTCCATTGTCTTCAGCTTCTCAGCATGTCCTTTCTGCCTTTGCCACCTCCAATTTCAGAGTCACACCTAACCAAGGATAAAGAAAAAAGTTCCAAAATATTTTCAGCATCATTATCCAAACAGAATCCTTTCACTGATGATCCATCATTTGATAGGTATGAGAGAACAGCAGTGAGTGATGGTGGTCCTGAGGACCTGGTATCAAACGCCAGTTCTGACAATTATGACTTTCGGGACCTTGAAAAAGTCACTTAAACATTCTAGGCCTTCAGGTTCCTCATCCATAACACAAGGGAGTTGCTCTTTATTTGGAAATCTAAGAGAAAAGAGCAGAAATACTGGGCAATTGGGGTCAAGTGACTTGCCTGGAGTCACACAGCTAGGAAGTTAAGTGTCTCAGGCCAGATTTGGGACTGATTGCTTTTTAAGCTTCCTTTCAGCTCTTAATCTTTGATTCTAGAATCCTCACCCAATCCTTTTTGTATCAGAAAACTACTAAAAATGATGACATAAAGTCAGCAATGGCCAACCCTGGTGGTTAAGGAACCAGCTAGTATAGTATTACTCTCATCTCCCAGGACCTCCTACGTCGATGTCACTCTCTGGGGCTTGTGGGGAATTTTTCAGGAGATGGAATGTGTCTTGCCTTTTTCCACTCTTTTTTGCCTTCTCCCTCCTAGGCTTGTTCCTGGCTTCTGGGCTTCCATACCACGCTCTCTTCTTATAGAAGTTCCTTCAGAGCCTGGATGCGCATCACCCTGGAACGGCTACTCATTCCTCTGGCCTTCTCAACATGGAATTTCCCATTGAAAGGCCCATCCTGTTCTCCATTTTTAAAAAGTTACTTCAAGAGCTTCCATTTTGGGGAGGGATTGATGGGGTTGCCATTTATTATCCCTGCCTCGTTCTTGGCTTTGGCACCTCAAAGCCACATCCCATCCTCTGTACCTTTGTCCCTGTCTTGCTCCCCTTCTCTCCTGTTCCATTTTGTGTGCTGCCTTCTCCTATTAAAATGGAAACTCCTAGAGGACAGGGACTGTCTTTCTTTTGTCTTGTATTTATACCGCCAAACCTTAGAACAGCATCTTGCATGAATAAGAGCTTCATAAATGCTTGTTTACCTCCCTTCCCTTTCTTTCCCCCTCTGGGCTATTGCACAGATATTTTCGCATTGTATTCTTACACCATTTTTGGGAGGCAGCTGAGGATTTGTTATCTTTATTTTCCTGAGAGGAAAACTGAAACCGGGGAGTTCTGGAATGTGAATGCCAGGGAATAGCACAAATTAGCAGTCTAGCTAGCACTGGGGTAGGGGGAGGCTACTCTCCTTGAGCACACTATTTTTCATTCCTTCAAGGAATTTCAAATGCTTTTTTAAAACATTAAAATATTAAAAAATTAAATCAGCCATCACAAAAAATAACATGGAATCCAGATGTGAATCCTCTGGACTCTTGACCATTTTCTTCTTGGGTTGCAAAGTCAATCAGCCTGGGAAACTGTCAACTCTGATCCTGAAAAGTGAGCTTGAGTGTCTGTGGGTTTGCATGTGTGTGTGTGCATGTGTTGGGAGTGGGGCTCTTTGCCAACCAACTGTAAAAACTCTAAGCCTTTGTGTTCTAACAACTCCTTTATTTCCACAGGAAAAAAAAGGAAGAACTGAAGGCATTGATTAATTGTACTGTGGAACAAATAAGTAGTAAGAAGCAATTTGGCTTTAAAAATTAAGCAATTTTTTGGGGGGGGACTTTGATTAAACCTCAGGATGCAATAAATCAGTCCTAATATACAGAGAAAATGGGAAAGATTTGGGTAGTCCTTGAATAGCCAGATCCTACTAATGGATAGAAAGTAGATATTCTAGCCAAAGATGAAATCGGGGTTGGGGTGGACATTTGAAAACAATTGCCACCCTGGGCTCAGAGAAGGGCATTAAAAAGACTCTCTATGTGTCCTTCTGGTGTATAAGTCTTGGGAAATAGCATCACTGGAAAAGGAGAAAGTCTTCGATCTTCATGGCAAACTACAACATTATCTCAAGCAACAGTAGTTCAATGATTTTACTTTTTTCTTTAATGACCCAAGCATGGGGGGGAAATGATTTATCATGTTTGCTCCACAGTCACATTAGTCCAAAGGAATTCTAGAGTGGGTTATTCATTGCTCATGATGGATCATCTGGAATAAAATCATATTTAGGCAAGATCCAATATCTACCAGCTTCTCTCTGCTATATCTAAATTAAAGTGCCATACTTGGCCAATTACATATTCTCTGGTTTTAGAATCAGAGATATTGGGGCCTTTGCTCCATCCCAGAAGCAGTTTAGAAAGACTAGAACATTGCCTGGTAGTACCTGGGTTGCTCTAATTTCAGTGGAGTCTTTCTGTGGGAAACTGAGGCAGGATGACAAAAACCAGTTTTCATTGGCCTGTCTCTAGGGGTTGAAGTGTCCTTCTTGGATTAAACAACCCTATTTCATGGAAGTAAAAGAGAAGAAATAATGGTTCTGCCGCCCTCCTCATATGAGCTCGGAGCCCCCAGCCTGCCTACCTGTCTGCCTGCCTCCTTGCCTCCTAGATTCAAAGTGAACTATGCTCAACTACAAGTTAATAAGAATAGAGAATTTCCCCCAACGACCTTCTTAAGCTAAAATGATTTTGTTCTAAAGGCAGTCTATGAAGAGGCCCCTGGCTGTGCAGGTCGGACAGTGGGGGGGATCCCAAGGAGAAGCCAGCGGAATTTTTAGTCATTGAAAATCAGGGGTTAATGGTTTCTGGACTGGTATTTCCTGAATATTGGGGATGAAGAAGTGTCTTCCAGGAGGCATGTTCCAAGAGCCCTGGATGGCTGGGATCCCATTAGCTGGTAAGGCCCCTCCTCACTGAATCAGCAATGCTCACCTGCATGCTTGGCATGTCCTGTACCTGGCCCCACCCTGTCCCGGGGAGGCACCTGAAAAGGGCAGCCCCCAACCCTAATGGAAATGACAGCGACTGCTCAATAGACCTTCATGAAATGAAAAGAATTCTTTTTCCGCAGACAAAAGGCAAAGAAGCAAAGCAAGAGTGGACTCCAAAGAAGAGAAGAGAGAAGATCAGAAGCCTGGGAGGGAGAGGGAGCGAGAAGGAGGAGAGGGAGCAGGAGGGAGAGAGGACGAGAGCATGGAGGGGGTCAGAGCCTTCAATCAGCCAGTTAATTTTTTCCCCCAATGCAGCCCAACTTGCTGACAAAAGAAACTTCTTAATCTTCAGTCAGACCCAAGTCTTTGAACCTCTTGATGTTTCCCAACTTTGAACTGTTCTCCCTTTTCCCCATTGTCACCATGCCGTCGCCCAGCTCTGGCAGGATTCAGCATTCATGAAGGGAGGGCGTTTGGAGGCTTTCTAGGGCCAAACTCCATTTAATTTTGCCAACGTGTGTATTCTGCTTATCTATAGGCTAATCTCTTTGTAAGGGGGGGAGCACAAAATACGGTGGGGGTGGGGCTGGAAGGGACACACACACACACACACACACACACACGGAGCAAATTAAATGAATTAGATCAGTGCCCAGCTCTAGCATTTAATATGACTTTGAGGAAAGAGCATCTTCGAGAGAACACTTTTGGAAATAAAGAATGATATTCTAGCCCGAATGTCTAAAAGATTAAATGTTCTGAGCAAATAATAATATCCCTCCCCCCAAATGAAATGAAATCCACACAGATGCTAATAAACGAACACTGGGAGGCCCTTGGCAAAATCTCACCCTGCAATCGAGTTTCCCATTAATTATACTGTTTGACAAACTGAACATGAGTCACTTGTGTCCGACAGCCCTTCTGGAGACTAGATCACAGGCATATTCGGAGACATTAAAATGCCAGAAATCCGTCTTCCCGGGAGGATTTTTGCCAATTAGTTCAGGACTAAAGAATCCTGGCAGGCGTGAGGCTACCCGGCAAAGTAGAGGAACAGAAAGAGGAAGAAAGAAATCTTTCCCATGAGGCAGCTAAAACCTCAGGTGTTGGGAAGAGGCCCTCTCCGAGCCACTCCAGACTTGGAAGGCGGAGGCCATGAGGGCCATCTCCCTCCGTAGCTGTCTGTGCCCTGCTGGCTGGGGCAAGGCAGGGCTGTGGTGAGCCTATGAAGCCCAACTCCAATGGGATAAACTGGTGATCAGATCAGCCGCCTGAAGGTTGATGCCATTATCACCTTCAAAGCAGGCGTCCATCATGGCCTTGGAGGAGTTTGCGGAGGGATCTATTCCATTCCCCAAATGGAGCATCAAATTAATTCAGTCACACATCCTTGGAAGATGGAGGGCCAAGCTCATTCCCATGGAAAGTAGAGCCTGTGGGTCAGGGATCCCTCCCTCCCTCTCACTCCCTTCTCCAAGTTCCCAGCTTGACTTGGAAGCTGGGAGTTTCCTGTCCTGGAGCGCTGTGAAGTCCCTTAGCTCACAGATGACCGGCCCGGCCCACATGGGCCCACATGCGCCGTGCCCTGGAGCAAAGGGAAGCTCTAACATTTGGGTTTAGAAAAATGTGAGGAAAAGAGTGCTTTGGCCTCCGGAGAGGCTAGGCAATGGGTCTCCTCTGGATGAGGGAAGCCTTGGCAAAGCAGACGAGGGGATGGAGAACTAGGAATAGGGAATGGTGTAGAAGCCCTTGACCTGTATCAGACCCAATACACAATATGTGGGAAATTCCAGAATTTCCGAAATGCCCTTTTCATATCCAGATTATTCAGCCATATGTATGACAGAAGTAAAATCTACAAACGCCTCCTCTAGTGGACCAGCTTTGCCTGCAGAGGAAGGGCAACGTCATCGGGGAAATGATGCAGAATTGAAAATACAACCTTGAAGCACCTTTTTTATGTGTAAGGGCTCGGTCAGAATGAACAGAATGAACAGAATACCAATCCAAAGGCCAGGCCCCTCCGAAACTTGGTGCCTTTACCAGCCTGGAACCTCAGCCCCTTACCAGGTGAGGATTCGTCTCAATGGAATCAAACCAAATGAAGGGATCCCAAGGAAGCGAGAGCGAGAGAGCGAGCGAGCCAAGGTCTTTAGCGGTTCTGGTGTCTCTGAAGAGCCAGGGACGACCCGGAAGTGAAGTCACTCAGGACAAGGGCTTGGGTTACAGGGACTTGTGACCTCTGTACTTCGGGGTACTTTAAGTTCTTGATTTGATGAGCGAAAATAGACAAGAGGAGAGTCAGTCCTATCTTCACGACAGGTCAGCTCCCTAGTACAAGGCCAGCTGAATCTCAGAGATCTTGAACAAGAGGTGGTAGAGGGGCTGGACAGCTGCCACTGAGAAGGGATCGCCATCCGGTGGGGAAAGCCCTTCGGCTTCAGTTTCCAACTCCTTCCTCCTTTCCTGGTGAGGGGACTTGCTGACTTTGGAGGTCCAGACAGATTCCCGCCTTCCTGTCATTTTCCTAGCAGTGTCACCCAGAGGGCTGAGGGCAGCGGCTCCTTCCCCATCCAAGAAGGGACTGGGTTCAAGTCGTGGCTGTACAAAACGAGCCCAAACAAAACCGGCCCAGGAGGCTGCTCCAGCACACCCGCCAGGGACATCTGGAGGAGCTTTGAGTCACTCCTTTGCCAGGCGCATTTCTAAGTTCGAGCCCACTTTCCCTCGGACTTCATACGTCCTGTTGAGGGGTGGGAAGTCATCAGTGTTCTGGCCATCCCACTTAGCCAATGCGCCCTTTCTAAAAGCGAATGGAGTTTGGGTCATTAAGTGATACCAACCCATAGTCAGATGGAGGCGTATCAGTGGGTGGCTCCCCAAGCCCGTATTTATACATACTTGGATACTGAGCACAGGCCCAGGGCGATGTGTGTGCTCGGTGCTCTCAGGCCATCTAAGTCTCCGCAAACCAGATGGTGGGGCTGTTTCTGCCACTGCCAGGAGGATGGCAGGAGCCAGAAGTGGCTGGCAGTGCCTGGACAGGGATCTGCAGAGAGAGCCCCAGCCTTCTGTGGTGGTACCCCAGCAAACGGGAGCAGAGCAGCCACATCTTTCTTTCTTTCTTTTTTTTTTTAATTTTTAAAATTTTTTTAGAAACAATTTCCATGGTTTCCAGCCACGTCTTTCTATCTAGTAGGTCGAGATCCTCTTCGAGCCAAGGATGCTGGCCATGAAGCTGGCTTCTGTGGGGCACTGAGGCAGGAAGAGCTGAGGGGAGAGGACTGGAGTGACCTTTGAGTTACAGGATGGGGCATTTCCAACAGGATGAGCCCAAAAAGAATCAATTCCCGGAAACGTGTGGGCTTTGTGTCATGTACCGGTGGTTGGCCACCACCGTGAAGCTGCTGGGGTTTTGCCTTCCCCAGAGCCCTGCCGGTCTTGATTTCAGTTTTGGAGTTAAGAAAAGGGAAGCAGCTAGAATGGAAGTGGTGGCACTTCTGATCACATTGCCAGCCTCTGTGGACGGATTTGAACTCAGAGCTTCCCGACTCCAGGTCCGCCGTTCTAGCCACTGTATCATCTAGCTGCAGGCTTGCCTGTGCTGTTCCCTGAGACTCCTTTTTGTTTTGAAGTCGGAGAGGAGGACCCTGGGAGCCGAAACCTCTGGCTAGCTAATTAGCGAGCCGCCTCTTACCTTTCTTGCTTCTCGGTGAGTCCGTAATCCTGGCTTTCTGGGATGACATCTGCATGCTCTCAGCATGACCTGGCTCTAGCGGCTGCCCATGCTGATCATAAATATTAATAACTTGCGCTTTTGCCTTTCAGAGGAAGTTTCTCTCACCTTTCGGGAATCACGCAGCCCAGCTCGCACTCATCTAGTTGGCAAAGTCCTTGACAAACAGCCTTTCCTTTTGTCTCGGAGGGCAGGAGCTCTATTTCCATTTCCCAGATGAGGAACTGAGGCTCAGGGAGGCCAGGGCACTTGGCCAAGGCCACAGACTCTTCTTTGTCTGCTGGCTGCTCTCTCCCGGCACCCCCAGCTGCCCTTAGTAAGCATCCCCCGTGAGCCAGGCGCTTTGCTCAGCCCTAGAAATGCAAAGAAAGAAAGGGGGTCCCTCCACTCGTGAGGATCACATTCTAAGGAAATCCCGGGTGAGGAAATTTCCTCTGGCAATGCAGGCCAGGGAGAGCCTTCCCTGAAACATCTCACCTTGTCGTTGTCATCAGGGCAGCTAGGTGGCCCAGAGGATAGAGCTCTGGTCCTGAAGTCTGGGAGACGAGTTCAAATCTAGCCTCTGATACTAGCTGTGTGAACTTTGGCTGGTGACTTAACTCTTTCTGCCTCAGTTTCCTCATCAGTCAAAGCTGGAGAAGGACATGGCAGACCTCACCAGTATCTTTGCCAAGAAAACCCCAAATGGTGACATGATGAGTTGGGCACATGTGAACAGAAATGACGAAGTCGGGTAGCCTGTATGCGCCAGAAAGGAGTCTTCCTAGCTTTGAGGGTCGTTCACTATTTACCATGACCCTTTGCCTCTCTGCATGCATCCTATAAAAATAACTGCAAAATATTTCCTTCAAACGGGGGCCGGAGGTGAGGGCAGTGTGAGGGTGATGAGCAAAGTCTCATGTAGTAGGTCCTGTTTGAGGCTAACTTTGAGAGAAGTGAGAGGTTCCAGGAGGAAGGCGTGGACTGGAGTCTGTGGCCTAGCAGGACATGGAGAGAGTGAGGGGCAGCCCCGGCTGCTCAATAAGTTTAGAAAGAGGCAATTCTCTAGCTAATTCCCAGGTCAGTCACTGGTTCCTTTTTTCAGAAGAACATCCTTGGCTCAGAGATTTCTTTCTCCCAGTTACTGAGTAAAGACCCATGATGCACTGGATTGGAATCAAAGGCTCTGAATTCAAATCCTACCTCTGTTGGTCCACAGGGGACCTTAGACATGCCTCTTCCTTTGTCTAGACCTCAGTGTTCTTATCTGTAAACTGAGGGCCTTGGACTAGATTATGACCTCTGAAGGTTCTCATTCTAGATCAAGGGTCCACTCAGTTGTTGGGACGGCAGGTGGGCCTTCCTTCCCATGACCAATCATGTCTTTGGCTAATCTTCCAGAAAGCTAGAAAAATCGTTCCTAAATTAGCCCCATTAAATGTGTTCCTTCTCCCTTCTTCCTCCCATCCGGTTGCCAAGCAGATGACATTTTCGTTGGGCTCCATATTTATGTCCCTTTTTGATTTTAAGTTTTTTGCTATATAGTATTTTAAGTTTAATCAAAAGTCAACTTAGAAAGGCCACTCTGCCTAAGGGATATTTTTCCATTAAGTATTATGACATATTGGTGGCCTTGAGGGATTATTGGTTTTTGAAGAAATATTAACAGCTGGAAATTTGCATTTTAATACAGTTCTCCTCAGCTACTCAAGCAATTTTATTTTTAAGACCTGTGACAGGCTTCAAAGCTTTGGTTCTGAAGCAATCTCACCAAGTAGTTACTAACAGAATTTTATTACAAAATGACTAAGTTTCCTAATAGTTTTCTTTCTCCAGAAAAATCTGGTCCAGGATGCTGCTGAAATCAACACCCAACCTTAGTCCTCCCTCCTCCAATGAGATTTGCTAATTGGGGCAAACAAGAAGGAGCCTCTTAAAACCCGGCAAGCCCACAATACACAATAACAATATCAAGGAAGGAGAAAGATAATGCCAAATCTAATTCTGTTCTCTGATTAGCATTTGAAAATGAAGAGGATGCAAAGCAACCCCGGAGACCTCTGTTTCAGTCCAACTTGATGCCTCCTCCCTGGAACAATGATCCAGCTACAGCAGGAAAATGCCCTGGGAAATGAGAAGAGAGTCTCTCCCCTTGATCCCCCTGTCCAATGTAGCCTCTCAACTCCCATTGAAATTAATTGGGGATTTGGAGTCCAGATCCAATGACTTTTCTCTCTCGCTGGAAACCATGCCAGGACAATGGCTAGGACACCCGGCAGAGACGGTGTGGCGCCTGGAGATGCAGCAGGGGGGATGGGGAACAGGAAGGTATCAGGTGGAAGTCCAGTTGTACTTCTTCACTGCAGGCCTTCCCTGAAAGCCAAGAGCCAACTTGACTAGGTGCATCAGAGAACCAAAATGGATGGATCGTGGCCGTGAGTGTTTGGGATGTAGAAGTACATTTGGGTCTGGGACTTGATATATGGCAGAGCCTACGTTTATTACTATCTGGCCTTCCAGAATCCCCTTCAGATTTACAAAGGGCCCGTAAGGGAAATCCAATAGGCATTATTATCGTCTCCCATTTCACAGGTGTTGAGATTGATGCTCCGAGGGCTGGAATCACACACCCAGGAAGCAATGAAGCTGAGAGAGGAACCGAGATCTGAGGTCAGGTCCAGAACTCGATCCTCTAGGTGACCCCCATCGTAGAAATCCTTTTTTAGAAGTACCCATCCCCTCGGCTTCTTCACGAGACTGTTTTGGTTCTCAGTCCAGGATTTTTGGGGAGGGGAGTCTCCCGGTATACCAGGTGAGGAGGACACAAAAGCCTTTTTGTAGCAAGGAAGAAAGATGAAAAATAATAGTGACTGGAGAGGTCCCAGGCCCATAGCATGTTTGACTGAAGCACTATCTTTTGCTAAGAAAGAAGACTGAGGCATCGAGTGTTGAAAAAGACTTCAGGTAGAAGATGGGCAGAAACAGGGTCAGGTTCCCTGACTGGAGGCATAGAGTACCAAGTCCTGACTTGGGAGATGAAAGACTCGAACTCGAGCCCTGGTGCTGGCCCAGTGACCTGTGGGACCTGTACCCTTCTCTGGGCCTGAGTTCCCACATCTGCGTCATGAAGGGCTGGACAAGAAAGCCTCAGTGAGTCCCTCCAGATCTACGTTCTACACGTCCCTGAGAAATTGATAGCAATCATCAGAGGGCTGGGCATGGCCAAGGCAGGAAGGCCAGCTCTGCTGCTGCCCCGATGGCTGGCCTCACCTTCTGAGGCTGCCCTCATCTCTAGTCTTTGACACCTTCTCTTGGGGGGTGACAGAGGAGGCAGGAACCTCAGGAGAGGGAGTAATGGGCGTCCTGCCTCTCCACTGCTCTTTGCTGATGTCCTGTCCAAGGCCAAACGCCCGCGGCAGAATGGCTCCCCTGGCCCATTCCACTGTGGGCCAGGAACGGGTTAATCCTTTACTTGCCATCAGCTCCTTAACTCGAAGCAGTGCGGCCCATCTCTGAATGGCCCGTGGGAACAGGGCGCTCCAGCAGGTCCAGAGTTCTGCTCTCTTGCAGCTGCCCTGCTATTGCGAGGCTGCTCGTCCTGAATCAGCGTCGAACTTGCATCGTCCCGAGCTTTTGTGCACGCCAGCCATTCACTGGCACAAAGCTGTCTGCCATTTAAAATAGCTGCTTCCCAGATCAGGCATCCATGTTTTCCTTTCGGCATTCACAAAAGGGCTATTACTTTGATGCCATTAAAAACAGCGGAATTGGGGAAGAAAAGGCAAGTCTGTGACAAAGCCTCGGCCCCCCTTGATCTTGCAGCCAGCAGAACCGCCGGGTCCTCCCCACTGAGAGCATCTTATCATGGAAAACAAGTTGTTCAAGGGACTCACTTAAAAGCAGGGACACAAAAACACAAAGCAGAGAGAGAGACACCTTCATTGGGGCCGATTTGGAAGTGACTGTTGACGCTCTCCCAGAGCTTAGTCAATATTTCTCGCTGTCCCGGCAGCCTGGGTGGGGACCCAGAGCTCCCCGTGGATTGCAAGGCTGAGGGCTCAGGCCTGATTCGTGGGAAGGAAGCTTGAATGATGGATGAGGCCATTGTCAAGCGCCCCAGTGGACTCGCACTCAAGTCTCTATCACTGGAAATGGTGGCACCTTGGCGCTAGTACCAGCCTTAGGGAGAATCTCCAAGATAGTTGGATTGCGTGCTTTCGGGGTTACTTTCATGACATTTTTTTGAATCCCCCAGATATGTAGTGGTTTGGCCCTTAGGCTGCTGGGTGCCCAGGGCTCCTGAAAGCGTGACTGCTCCATCTGATGGTGACTGGAATTCTAGGTTGAATTTGGCCTTGGGCACTTCCTGGATGTTTGACCCTGGGCATGTCACTTAACCCCATTTGCCTAACTCTTGCTACTCCTCTGCCTTAGGACCAATACTTAGTATTGATTCTAAGACAGAAGGTAGGAGTTACAATTGGTTCCCCCTCCGGCATCTGTGTGGCTGGACTAGCCCCACTGGTTGCCGATGCAGCCTTCGTTTATTCCTGAAGCATTTGGCCCCATGCACTTTGTCCCTCTCTTCCCGTATACCTAATGTTGGCATTGAAGTTACTGACCATGCCAGCATTTTCCATTTTGATTTGGAGGCCCCGATCCCTCTCTTCATGGAATCGCTTCTCTCCTGCAACTGCTGCTGGCTCCTAAGCTCTCATTACTTCTCTGGTGGGCACGCTGCAAGGACTGTTCATGAACAACTGCCATACCCAAGGACCGAAGGCTGTGCGGTGGTTCCTTTTTTGCCTTGGCATGCAGGATGAAGCCCCCGCGGTCAAATCCTCTTTGCCTCTAAGTGGGGAGCCCTCCGACGCCTCTTTCCCCTGAGCTGCGCCCTTCCGTTTTGGCTTTCATGGATAGTGAGACTCAGGATGAGCACCCCATGCTTCCTCCAGACCCACGTTCACGTGTCCTTGTCAGGGAGGGATAAACAGCCTAAAAAGAGGGCGATTCTTAGCCCCCTCCGGCCCCTTTGTGCCACTCGGTCAGCTGTCCTTGCAAAAGCCAAAGGGACCACACAGGACACTCTCTCCACCCTCCCCCTCGCCGAAGGTCTTCATTAGAAATGATATGGAAATCTTCCTGAGCAACATCACTCACCACTGGGGCTTCTTTAATTGCCACCAGAGTGATGAACCATTGTGGTAGCAGACTGTCACCCCAATGGCGCCCCGGAGACTTCCAGAGCTGTAGAGAGGGCTGTTTGTGCCCACATTAAATGGCTGGCATTTTCAAACTTTCCACCAAGGATCTGGGCTTGTTTTGTGCTTTAAAGGCTCTCTCCCTGCAATCAGGAGCTTTCCCTTTGGTTGCTTTCTCTTTCCACCTCTGGCTCTCCCTCTCTCCACATCTATTTATATATGCACTTATTGTATGGTTCATACATGTAGTAAATATACATGAACAAATCAGATAAATACATGTACAATAACTACATACATGTGAACATGTATAAATATATATAGTACACATACATATAAATGCATATATTTAATATATATGACTGTAGATATTTGTATACATACATACATATGGGGGCTTGGGGGGAGGCAGGTTTAGAACTCAAAACCCACTATTGATTGTATAAAGTAAGTGCCAATAGGCTCCTAGTGAGGACTTGAGAATCTCCTTCTCTGACTAAATGGCAAGGGCTCATTTCTCTAGGATTTGAAGGTTTCCGGGGTGACTCTTTCCACAAAACACCATGAAGAAGAGAGTAGGCGTGGCTATATTTATTTCTAGAGATGATAAGGATAAGGTTCTGAGAGACTGAGGGACCATGTCTAAGTTGAGGCTCAAGCTCGGTTCTCTCCAATCTAGAGCTTCTTCCATCAAACCAGTCTCATCTACTGTCCAGTTTAGCTCCCTCGGCCCCTTCCCTCTCCTTCCCTCAGTGTGTGAGAAAGGCCAAAGGCTCTGGAGCTCCTTTCCTGAATGATGATGCTTTCTGGGTCCTCATTATGGACAGGGATTCAGTCAAACAGGGAGCTTTGGGCAAACAATGGATCCTGCTTAGTTTCTCAGTGCCAGTGAGACCTTTGTGGGGAAGTTTTGTGAGGTTACTTGGAGAGGCTCTTCCTTTTCTCCTCCCTCTCTTCTTGTCCTTCTCCCTTCCCTCCTTCTTCCTTTCCTCTTTCCCTTTCCATAAAATCGGAAGGGCTCGTTCATCCTGAGTCTCGTTGATATTCCAAAAGACCTAGCAGCCCCAGCAGTTACTCTCAGGCTAAGCTTCAGCTTAGCTCATGCATCCTCCCTTTAAACAACTCTTGTTCCCTGGCAGCCATAATGCACCATGAATATTAAATTAAAATCAATTGCACACTTATTTAGTCCACTCCAGGGATGAAACACACAGGCTAACTTAGAACTGACATATTTTAAAAAATAGCACTTCCAAACTGCAGGGTGCTTCGTAGGACAGTCGGACACCCTGCATTCTCCTCAGCTGTCTCTGGGGGTGGAGACTCATGATCTGTGCAAATGTAGAATTTAGCAAGGAGATCCATCCTGAGTTGAGTTGAGAATGACTCTGGAGCTGGAAGGCGGCTCATTGGCCATCTATGTCAAGCCCCTCCCTTTACAGATCAAGGGAGTGATTCTCGGTTGTCCTGTCAAAGGTGAGATTTCAAGGCAGCCCCTCCCTCTGGAGTAGTGTTAAAAGCTCGGATCACCTTTCTTCTACTTGGATTGACTGTCAACTCCAGTGTCCTGGCCACATCCCAGCAGCCAGGATAACAGAGTGCTTGACCAATGGCCACCAGGCCTCATCTGGAGGTGTCTTCTCCAGGGACAATCCTCTCTTTTGGCCATCTGCCCCTTGGGGAGCTGTTTCCTATCACGGAGCCTGCTGGGACAGACAGATACCTGTAGGGGTCACCTCATCAAAAAGTGGGACTTGCTGGACTTTCTCCATTTCCCCAGCACTTTACATGATGGATAAAGTCACTGCTGACAAATGAAATCGAATGGCTGAGAGAACTAACTTTGGCTAAAGAAAACCTATAATAGTGGCTGCTATTTTTCACTGTGTGCCTCAAGCCAGTGAGTATGAATGATTCATGGCACTCCTGGCTCTAGGACAGTTTCATTATGAAAAGTTGATTCAATTATCAATATCATGCCTTCCTCCATTAAGAAAATCATATTTTACCTAGATGACATAGAGGAATGGTGTTATCCATGTTATTCTGCCAGCCCACTTGGAAATCTCCACATCTGCTCCATGGAGCTGATGGACTTTGTGAGTGACCTTTGCCAGGCAGTAGCGTTTGGAAGGACTCTTCTGTGGATTCACTGCGCCCTGGGCTGGGGAGTGAAGGACTTTGGAATCCAAGTCTGACTTCTTGGGCACTGCTTTAGGCTCTGGAAAGCTGATCAATGCAGTCAAAGGGCTTCTTCGAATGGCTTCCTAGATGAATGGTCCTGGTCCCTGCCTCATTACAAAGGCACTCCAAGAAGCCTAATGACTGAATGTAAATTATCTGCACTGGACATGTGGATGAACAGCATTTATGATCTGCTCTTAATGCTGATTGTTTGCAGTTTGCCTAAGTACATTAAAAAGACATTATGCTATTATGCAAACACACAGATTAACATATTTTAATACATTCACCTAGTTTTTGTTTCTCATTTCAGAATCAAATTGATTACCAAGACCAATGCTTTATCACCCTTATTCTTGAAATTGAATTTTGTATTGGGAGAGGTGGGAAATATTCAAATGAGAAAATGAGAATTCTTCCAAACAGGAGAGGGCTGTTTGTTTCCTAGTTAAGTTTGTTGTCATGCTTAAATGGCATTTTCTGCTTTGTTGGTGCCTCCAATTGTTTCTCAATTGGAAAACACCTGCCATGTCATTGACATTAAAAGTAATGGTACAAAATGAAATCATGATATTTCTCTTGTTTGTTTCAGCCCAACTCGTTGGCAGACAGGCTTTCCTGTTTCCCGTCATTTTGTACCCATTGCTTTCACTAGCAACCTTTTATCTGGCCCAGTTCTCCCCAGACCTGTAGCCATCATGTTCCTTCTCCCCAGAGTTCACCTCCAAGCTGGATTTCAGGTTCAACCCAAAGCCATGTAGTCTAATTACACCCTCTCCCCTGCCTGCCATGACATAAGTTCTATTTCTATACCTTTCCAAAGGGGATTGCAGGCAGTGCGTCTCTGGATGGATTTGACAGAATGAAAATCAGATAGTGAGTGTAGGCTAGAAATGTGAGCTGCTGTTCCAATGTGCTTTTCACAAAGAACTCTACAGTGCCTGGAGGGTTTGCCAGCAACATATCTGTTACTCTTTAGCTGGATGGCAATCTGAAGTGAGTCAGTGATTAAGAAAGATTTCTTAGTAAATAAAAAGGTGCTGCTGGCTCACACACAAGGTTAAGCCTACTCCTTTCATCCTCTGCTTATGTGATTATATTAAAAAAAAAAACAAAACAAAACTTCATCAAGGACAAGGACAGTGTCAGGGATATGGTGTTACCATATCTTAATTATCCTATGTAAATTCTTGCATCACTAAGTACACACATTCCTGAGTGGCTGCCTTGATGGAGCCCTCTCTTTGTACTAGAGGATTACCAGATATAGTAAGATGCAGACACTGCCATCAAGAATCTCAGCCTAATGGAGGTGTCAGCTGAGATAAGGAGGGTGAAGGTACAGCCTTGCCTGCCAATGACCTCTTTAAGGAATGACCATTCCCTTGTGGTATCTGAGGGTGATGGAATATTACTGTGCTCTAAGGAATGATGATCTGGAGGAATTCCATGTGAACTGGAAAGACCTCCAGGAAGTAATGCAGAGTGAAAGGAGCAGAACCAGGAGAACATTGTACACAGAGACTGATACATTGTAGCACAATTGAATGTAACTGACTTTGCTACTAGTAACAATGCAATGACCCAGGACAATCCTGAGGGACTTATGAGAAAGAATGTATCCACATCCAGAGAAGGAACTGTGGGAGCAGAAGAACAGAAGAAAAACATGATTGATCACATGGTTCAGTGGGATATGATTGGGCTTTTGGCTTTAAAAGATCACTCTATTGCAAATATTAATAATATGGAAATTGGTTTTGAATAATGATATGTGTATAACCCAGTGGAATTGCTTGTCAATTCTGAGAGAGGGGAGGGAAGAGAGGAGGGAAAGAACATGAATCAGGTAACCATAGAAAATATTCTAAATAAATAAATAAATTTAATACAATTAAAAAAAAAGGAATGGCCATTCCCATCATCACTTAACTGAGGCACACTTATACTTTGCTCAGTGTCCCAGAAGATTTGTATTTATGCACTACAGCTTCACCAGAAAGAGGGCAGATGTTTGGGTTTGATTTGAACCTACAAATGGTCGCTGAGTAAAAGATGACCATTCTCAGTATTTCCATATAACCACAGTTTTTAGGCAGAGCAGGGTCTCCTTTTAAGTTGATAAATCATTATTTCTCACAAAGGAGCTTGGGGAGATAATACAGGTGCTGGTCGACTTGAATTTGCATATGGAAATGGGTTAGCATATATATACTATGGGCTTACTGGGAAGCAAAATAGGCAAAAAGAGGAAAGAAATGATGCAAATTCATATGTAGGAGAACAGAAGTCTACCCAAGGGAAAGAGCACAGAATATCGAGACAGAGATATGAACTCAATCTGGCCCTTCCACTCACTAACTGTATCTGTGATTGGGGCTGATACATGAGACATCATTGAATTGCAGTTTTCTTGTGGGAAAAAAAGAGTGGATTGTTCTAGATGTTTTTGAGATTTCTAAGTGCTTTCTGGAACTTTAGCTATGAGTTCTTGTTAAAGGTCATCCTTTGGTGAATGGGGAGAGCATATCCATCATTTGAAGAGAAGGGTCAAAGGTTTATAGTATGAGAGATTTAGCATTAGAAGAAAGAGATCTAAGAGAGGCCAGTAAGTCTACTCCCCTTACTTTATACAGAAGGAAACTGGGGAGAGAGAGATTAAGTGACTTGCCCAGAATCATATATCCAGGAAATGTCTGAGACATGGTTTTCCTGGTCATCCTGATTTCTAGGGGGAGCTAGATGGTAAAGTGGAATACTAAGCCTAGAGCCAGGAAGATTCATCTTTTTTCAAATCTGGCCTCAGGCACTTCCTAGCTGTATGACCCTGGGCAAGTTACTTAGCCCTGTTTATCTCAGTTTCCTCATCTGTAAAATGAGCTGGAGAAGAAAATGGCCAACTACCCCAGTACCCTCACCCCCACATCTCCAATGTTCTGCTGAACCATGCTCATGTGTTGCAACAATTTTGTTTCTGTTTTCTTTTTCCCTTTTGGGGTAGGGAAAGAGGAGACTAAATACTCAGTAATAGAGAAATACATTGAATTTCTCTTTCTAAAGTTAGAAAGAATTGGACATGATTAAAATGACTTAACAGAAATAACTACTTCCTAATTTCAAGTCTGGTGTTCTCTCCAGAACCCCATGCTAAATTTTGTGGGAGAGAGATGGCCCTAAGGGAGAGAGAATTAGGTGGCTTGCTTGATTGGAAAAGAGATGGGAAGAATTTAGAAGAACATTTTCAGGATGGCCACAAGCAGATGGTTTGGAAATGTCCTGGATTAAAAATTGTTGAAAATTAAAGGTTTAAAAAACTCCAACAATGGCAGGACAAGCCTCGCCAAGGGAAATATGGAGTCCTCACCTGACTCTGTGGAACAATGGATAGAGAAGACAAGCGCCAACTGTCTTACACCCAGATTCTAGTTTGCCATCACTCTGATCATGCCATTTCTCAACTCCAAAGTGTCTCCTTGCTCCTCACTGACAATCAAATCAAGGATGAACTCCTGATCCTCCTGCTGTCCAAGGCTCTTCATGATCCATCTCTGACTTACTTTAGAAAGTGAAATTCAATGTACTTCTCAATGAATGAGGACTTTGTATCCTCTCCCCCACCCCTGCACAAGGGAAACAGAAAACAAAAACAAAACTGTTACAACATAAAAACATACTTCAGCAAGACAAATTCTTACATTTCCCACATTCAAAATTTTCTCTTAGTCTTCATCAGAGATGGCACACATATGGTGCCCAGACTGTGCAACCCACAGCACCAGGAAATATGATCTACATAAGATGACAATGTAATCAGGAAATATTTAACAAAATAAATAAAACTACAATTGAACACAGATAATATAAGTATATACCTTGCTCAGTCAATATTGATTCAGAGTGAACCTTCTGCATTGGCCCCTATTTCTATTTACATTTAACACCAGTGGTCTTCAGGATTCTTCTTTCATTTCTTTGTCAAGGGATATGGAACTTTCTTTATCATCAGTTCCCTGGAATCATGGTTAGGCATTTTGCTTTTTTTAAAAATCCTTACTTTGTGTCTTAGAATCAATACTGTGTATTGGTTGCAAAGCAGAAGAGTAGTAAGGGTTAGGCAATGAGTGGTAAATGACTTGCCCTGGGTCACAGAGCTAGGAAGTATTTGAGGCCAGATTCAAACCCAGGACCTTTCATCTCTAGGCTAATCTCAATCCACTGAGCTGCCTCCTTTAGGCATCATACTCATCTGAATTTTTAAGTCCTTCAAAGCTGTTTATTTAGAATAGTGGTTCCCAAACTTTTTTGGCCTACCGCCCCCTTTCCAGAAAAAGTATTACTTAGCCCCCTGGAAATTAAATTAATTTTTTTTTCTTTTTCTTTTTTTTAAACCCTTAACTTCTGTGTATTGGCTCCTTGGTGGAAGAGTGGTAAGGGTGGGCAATGGGGGTCAAGTGACTTGCCCAGGGTCACACAGCTGGGCAGTGTCTGAGGCCAGATTTGAACCCAGGACCTCCTGTCTCTAGGCCTGGCTCTCCATCCACTGAGCTACCCAGCTGCCCCCAATTAAAAAAAATTAATAGCAATTGATAGGAAAAATAAATGCCCCTGTGGCCATCACCACCTTCCTGGATCGCTGCAGCACCCACCAGGGGACAGTAGCACCCACTTTGGGAATCACTGATTTAGACAATGCTCATTTGTGCTTTAATAGGTTTGTCTCCTGCCACTCTCCCTGATGTATGCCAGACTTTAGTCAAACAAGGCTCCTGTCTGTTCCATTCGCTTCCAGTTCTCTCTCATCAGTACTTAACCTTTGCTGAATTCAAATACTCCCAGGACTTTGTCTAGTCCTCTCCTCACCTCTCCCATTTTCCCTGGGATCGTAATTCTTTGTGTAAGCCATCTTTTCCCATGTCACCATTTAATCACCTCAAGAGTGAGATTGGAGCCATTTTGATCTTCATGTCCTTAATGCCTAGGGCATAGTGGGCATTTCACAAATGCCCACTGAATTCAATTGATTCTTTCACATACATTGCATGGCTGACTTAGATCTAGCAGTTCTTTGATTTCAGTGGGAATGACATCTAGGATCAGCCCAAGGGGTGGGAATAAATCAAGAGAAGAAGCATATACCAAGTCCTCCTCCCCATCTTATGAAGTTTCACTTTCATTCTGGAGTTTCACCTTGCTCTCTGTAAAGACTTTTATCCACAAAATGCTCAAATTCTCTCTCACAAACGAGTGAGCTCTGGACTTCGATCAGCGAAGACCCCAACAGAAGCAGACCACTGCTCAGCACAGCTGCTGCTGCTTTGGGGAAAATGAACAAGTAGGGACTTGACTTTTTGTTGTCTTTTTTTTTTTTTCTTTTTAGGAAAGACCATGGACAGCGCCCAGCCCAGTGCAGGTTATTCTGGTCATTGTATGGACTTCATTGTACATCTGGGCTGGATCTTAGCTTGTCTAGAAATATGCTAGATTACCTACTTTCTAGGGAAGGGTTTTTCACTTGAGTAAATTTGAAGAAGGGCCTGCTGATTCAGGTGAGAGTGCAGGGTTAACCAAATGTTTTGCTTCAATACACTTATCTGTATTAATCCTCCAATTATTTGAGAGCTGGTTTTTGGATTAATGTCATTGCTCCTGTTTGATGGCTTTGCCTCCAGGTTCTAACTGTTTTGTGAAACATAATGCAGTTTAAGCTTGTTAGATCGATCAATTCCCACATCAGATAGTCATAAAAATTTACAAATAAAGGCTCCTGTAGGAATTACCCCATAATATGCTAGACAGGCATAACTCATGTTAAGCTGTCATCCATGTTTCTGAAAGTGTTAATTTTTGTAAACATATTTGAAAAGAAAAATGATGCTGAAGAATATTGAAAAAGTCACTTGGTGAGAGTATGAGATGATTAATAAATTCTGGGTAATGGCTTTCATGATTTCTGAGGTGGTAAGGAGGGAACTGCCTGGTAGCAAAGCTTCTGAGTAGATCATTTGGTCATTTTTTTTGGCTTCGTATGGACCTTTCAGTTTATGTTACAGATGTCTTGTGTAGAAATTACCCTCGTGGGCTCTTTAAAAAAATCTTCTTAAGCAACCTAAGTGACTTGCCCAGGGTTACCCAGTCACATGCTCAGCACAGTGTTTGACACTTACTATACACTTCATAAAGGTTTATTGGCCTACCGATCTAGGCAAGGGGGAATGATAGAGGCAAGCTTTGGGTTTAGGCTTGACTGACTTCATGGTTTACCTTCTATTTTCTACACTGCTTTTTTATTTCTCTGTGGGTTGTACACAGTAATATAGTGTATATACATTGCAATGCAATAGATACTTATTGTAAAACAATATGTACACTAAAATATAGATTTCATTACTTTTAAAAATATTTTTATTTTATTTTTCTTGATATATGAAAACAATTTTAACATTCTTTTCTAAAATAATTTGTGAGTTCCAAAATTTTTCCTCCCTCCCGCTCCCTTTCTTGAGAAGGAAAACACTGCTATAGATTATATATCTGTGCTCATAAAACATATATTTCTGTATTAGCCTTGTTCCAAAAGAGAGCACAGACCCAAACAACAGAAAAATAAAGTAAAAAAGTATGCTTCATTCTGCATTCAGATTCTTCTCAATTCTTTCTCTGAAGTTGGATAACCTTTTCCATCATAGGTCCCTTGGAATTGTCTTGGATCATTGTACTTTTGAGAATAACTAAGTCATTCACAGTGGATCATTGTACAGTATAGCAATACTATGTAGAATGATTTCTTGGCTCTGCTCACTTCATTTTGTATCAGTTCATATTAGCCTTCTCAGGCTTTTGAAGCCGTTCTGCTCCTCATTTCTTATTGCACAAAAATATTTGATTACAATCATATACCACAACTTCCCTAGGCTTTCCTCACTTGATAGGCATCCCTTTAATTTCCAATTCTTTGCCACCATGTAAAGAGTTGCTATAAATATTTTGGTATGTAGAGGTCTTTTCCCCTTTTCCATTGCCCTCTTTGGGATACAGACTTAGCAGTGGTATTTCTGGATCAAAGGGTATGCAGAGCTCTGGAGCTCTTTGGACGTAGTTCCAAATTATTTTCCAAAATGGTTGGATCAACTCACAACTTTTCCAATGGTGCATTTGTGTCCCAAATTCTTTAAATCCCCTCCAATATTTCTCCTTTTAGTTTTGTGTCATTAGCAAATCTGTGAGGTAGTCACAGTTGTTTTAATCTGGCTTTCTCTAATAATGGTTTAGAGTATTTTTCTATGGCTACAGATAACTTTAGCTTCCTTTCCTGAGAATTGCCTCTTCATCTCCTTTGACCATTTATCAATTGGGGAATGACTTGTATCCATGTAAATTTGACTCAGTTCTCTATAAGAATAAAGAATTTATAATGAACACCCGCATGAAGAAACATCAGCAACAAAAGAAATCCAGTAAAGATCAAGATAGCATTGCAAATCTCTTTAAGGAAGAAATACTTCCAGGAGGACCTGCAAAGTGCCTTCCAAAGCAATGCATTTGATGTCCCAAGGTGGCGGGCTCCCTCTTTAGGGGATCTCATTTGGATTTCATGGGTTTAGGTCAGGACTTTCGGTTCTCTTGATACTGGACTTCCCAAATCAGCCCAAGTAGCTAGTAATGAACCCACAACTTGACTGATGCCCAGAGTAAGTGAGCAGTCTTCCTCGCTGTATGCTGTCCCAACTACAACATGTTAATCAAACGGATCTGGCTGCCAATAAACAAAACATTGCCATAATTCACAGCAGATACAAAGAGATGGAGCCAAGACTTTATGTCATCACAAACAGAAAGCCAAGAGGCAAGTCTAGAAAGACTTCTTGCAAACAGAATACAGTCATATGACTGCAGGAATACAAAAGACTGATGATTTGGGGTGGCATCTCTGCTCAGCCCACTTGGCCATGTAAGTAGGGAAGATGATGACCCTGAAGCAGCAGCAGAAACACCATGTAATTAGACATTCAAAGCTTCACTTTCATTCCTAATCCCCAAAGATGCCATTTCCAAAGTAGGCCATGCTAAGTTGGGGAGCAAGAGAAAGAAAGAGACAAAGAGCTCCCCAGAAGCCCTTGGGTACTGATGGGCTCCATGATAATTGCCCCAAACTTAGCATGTGATGGCCTGCAAAGTAAAAGGATGATCCCCAGGCCCACTGTATTTGTTTAAGAAAGATGGAAATTCCTGCCAAGTTCTGAAAATGAATGCATCACTGCTGTCACAGCTTGCCTGGGTTTCTTTTCTTATGACCCCTAGCTAGAGGCTTTAGAAGACAACAGCATACCTGAGATATATGGCTAACAGCGTCTTCTTCCTTCTGCCAGTTATTCTATATGAGCATATTTTTCTAGGTATAATTTGGTAACATAAAGACATGCATATGTGTGGATGAGTAAGTGGTACAATAAGACAGACAAAATCATTACCTTCATTACACTTAAACTGTATATCTATATAATGATTATTAAAATTGTCTACAGGTAACCTGAAAAAAAAATAAAATAAGAAAAGGAAAAAATATATGTATAAAATATATGGATCATTAGTTTTAGAGCTATATGTAATCCAAGAAGAGCTCACAAGGCCACCTACTTCAGTTTATGTTTGAGAATTGGAGAAAGATTGGTCCAAGGCCATGGTGTCTAGCTTCTAGGCCTGGTGGCAATAGTAGTGATAGCTAACATTTTTGTAGCACGTTGGGTGACTAGGTGGCACAGCAGCTGGAGTGCTGGCCCTAAAGTCAAGAATTATCCTTCTCTGGTTAAAATTTGGCCCCTGACACTTACTAGCTGTGTGACTGGGCAAGTCACTTAACCCTGTTTGCCTCAGTTTCCTCATCTGTTAATGAGAGGGAAATGGTCAACAAGTCCAGTATCTCTGCCAAGAGAAGCCCAAATGGGGCCATGAAGAGTTGCACATATTTGGAATAACTGAGTAACAACATGTAGTATTTTAAAGCTTTTACAGAAGTTACCTACTTTGTTCCTCTGAACAAACTTGGGTGGTTGATGCTATGAGTGCCTTCCTTTTCCACATTAAGAAACTAGACAAAGTCTGAGGAATTGACCCAGGATCACAGCACTATTGAAAGTCTGCAGAGATATTCCCAGCTCAGATCTTCCTTACTCTGGAGAGCATTCTATCTCCTAAGTTGCTTAGTTGCTTCCAATGCCTTAATACATGCTTGTTAATTGAATGACAGGTAGCAAGTTAGCAGAGCCAGAACCGTACTATTGTCTTCTGGCTCTATATTAAGCCCTCCTTCCATGACATTTCACCGCTGACTGCATAGATGGGGAAAGAGGCACACGCAGACATGCAAAACATCTACTAAATCCAAGGCTAAGCTCCAGCCACCCAATGCTGGCTATGTGGCCAGGAGCAGAGCATGCCTAGCAAATCTTCTTGTGCTTTTGTGGACCCTTGTGAAAGCCTTTCTTGGCTTCAGTAAGAAATGATGTCCTAATTATCTCTCCTCTTCACGGGAAATACTTTTCTTGTTTCACAGTGAGAGTCAGCTTCAGCCAGTGCTGTGGAACAGTGACAGGTCATAGCTGACTGAACATTGCCTTCTCTGGTCCTTCCCGACCTTCTCAGTTGCCACCAACATCTGGCCAGGATCAGCCCAAAATACAATCATGAGGAAACATGCAGCATAAGTATAAACAACCATTGTGTCGTCATGCTGCATGCTCTATTTTCCCTACCAGGGCCATGACGCTCTGATGATAAGCTCTTCCAGCTCAGTCACACCTCATTGGAAAGCCATCAAAACAGGATTTAGCATCGAGTATTGAAAAGACGCTTCCGAGTATCTCTCAGAGAATCGCCAGGGTGAGTCCGAGTCCTCCTCTCCTGTTTTCAAGAGCTTCCTTTTCTGCATTGTCTTCTCCATTGGAATGCAAGCTGCATGAGGAGAGGGACAATCTTTGACTTAATTTGTCTGCCCAGCATCAAACATAGTTCCTGCCCCAGAGGAAGTGCTTACTAAATGCTTATTCTCTGGACTGCTAAGATCTTTAGAGCTTTGGGCAACTGGCTATTTGCTGGAAATCTCTGACAGTGAAGTCAAGAGAGATAGAAATGAAGACAACTAGCCTTTAGGCAGTGGCCAGGGAGTGGGGTACCACGAAATGGTGAGAGGAAGAGTCTGTCTTTTTGTGCACTAGACACATACCTGCTCCATGAATATTTAGAGACGTGAAATCACAGTATTAACAACAACACACTTCAGGAGGGTTTTAAGATTCAGGCCTTTTTTTCTTTGCCATAATCCTGTGAATTCAATATTACAGAAGTTGTCACCCTCTTTTAGAGACAGCCAACTGGGGCTCAGAAAAACTTTCATCTGGGGGACAACAAGTGTCAACTGATACTTGAATCCCAGCTTAAAGGATCCAAGGCCATTGGTCTGCAGAATCGGAACTCCCCTTCAGCCTTTAGGGAGTGCTTTACATGTTCCTAAATTACACATTCCTAAAGCTCTTTGAAGTTAGAGCACAGTGAGCAGTCAGTAGCCAGCAGTCTTGGGTGCTCTTTGAGAAGCCTCTGGGGCTCCTGCTGAATGGTGCCCAACATTCTGTCATTTCAAAGGGAGAGAGACGATTCCTCTGAATGTTCATCGCCAATTTTGTTACTTATGCTTATGGACTGCAATTTAGAAAACAACGTGGTTTGGTGGCTAGAAGTGCTGCAATGGATGTGTATATGTGTGGGAGGGCGAGCACTTCCTGCTGAACTGAGCTCCAGAACGGACAGCGTTCTTGGCTTCATCTTCCATCTTACAATCTTCCGAGGCAGAAGAGTGAGTGGTAAGAGCTAGGCAACTGAGGGTAAGTGATTTGCCCAGAGTGGCACAGCTAGGAAGTATCTGAAGCCAGATTTGAACCCAGACTCTCTAGCTTCTCCTCTGGGTTCATTTTCTTTCAACAACTAATGGCTTTTCAAGAAAAGAATTCATTTGTCAGAAGCAAGAGGTCATCATTCCCCACACCACCCCCAATGTTTATGCATTGTTGGTACACTTGGATTTAAAAAAAAATAATTGGTAGAATTCATTTGTAAGTCCACAATGTCCAGTTGCTTTTCCTTTGGGAATTCACTTATGGCTTGTTCAATTTATTTCTCAATGTTTGAGCTAAGGGCTCTTTTTCTTATTCTGTCAATCTAAGCATTTTATGTTTCTGCAAATATTCATTCATTTAATTTAGGCTGGGAGTTTTAATGGCATATAATTGTGTGAAATAGTTTTGCATTTTTCCTTCTTCATTGGTTGAGAATTTCCTTTTTTGTTTTTGACACAAGTAATTTGTTAATCTGTTTTGTTTTGTAAAAATCAAGTTAGCTAATGGTTTATATGTTTACATTTTATAATAATACTTTACTTATTAATTTAACTTTTTGCTTTCAATTTTATTATTTTTTCTTTGATTTTAAGCTTTTTTATTTTGGTGTTTAATAAAGGGTATTTAATTCATTAATTTTCTAGTCTTTTAGTTGCATTCCCAACTCATTGATCTATTCTTTCTCTCTTTAATACAAATATTTGGAAATAGAAATTTCCTTCTAAATGATTTTGTGACATCCCCCAAATATCGTAAGCAGTTACCATTATTTTTTTTTAACCCTTGTACTTCGGTGTATTGTCTCATAGGTGGAAGATTGGTAAGGGTGGGCAATGGGGGTCAAGTGACTTGCCCAGGGTCACACAGCTGGGAAGTGGCTGAGGCCGGGTTTGAACCTAGGACCTCCTGTCTCTAGGCCTGACTCTCACTCCATTGAGCTACCCAGCTGCCCCAGTTACCATTATTTTTAATGAAATTATTGAGTATTTCTATGATTTGTTCTTTGACACAAACATTCTTTAGAATTTCTATTTACCTTCCAATTAATTCTAGTGATTTTTTCAAAGGTCCATCATTGAAGATAATTTTATTGTATTTTGGTCTATAAATGATCCAGTTAGTATTAGTTTCTCTGCATTTGTCATGTTTTTAATGTCCTGCTTCCTGATCAACTTTTGTGACTATGTCATACACAACTGAAAAATATGTGTCCTACTTTTTATTTCCATTTCATCATTTCAAGGTCAGTAATACCTAAAATTTCCAAAATGTTAAGCAAGTTCTTAATTTCATTTCTTTTTACTTTTTGTTTAATCTATGTCTGAGAGGAGCAAATTGAGGTCTCCTATTATTATGATTTTCCTGTCTATTCCTTTCTATGATTCATCTAACTTTTCATTTAAGAAATTAGATGCCATATTGCTTGATACATACATATTAAGTATTCACATTCATTTGTTTTCTCTGGTACTTTTAACCAAAATGTTTTTGCTCCCTTTACCTCTAAACAAAGTTCTTTTTTTCACAGTTGTTTTGTCTGAGATCATGATTGCTAAGCCTACATTACCACCCCCACCCCCAGCCACTTTTAACTTTGGGTGTATTTTTCTGGTTGCCAAGGAGATTTTTATTGAGAGAAAGGTTGGAAATGAGATGGTCTCTCCTGTTTCTTTCAGGCCTGAAATTCTGGGGTTTTCCCCAACTCATTTAGCAAGCAGGTGGCAGAGTAAGCAGTTGAAATGGACTCTGGTCTTCAGCTTGATATCCAGAGTCATCCCAGCCTAAGGCTAGCAGGGCACTGCCCACCCTGGCACTCATCTCTGGAGTATCAAACTTTCTTCCATGGTGGGTTGGTATTTGTTCTCCCAATACTGTGCTGTGCTCTCCTCTTCTGACCTGAGAAATAGCTCTCCCTCTCTAGTTACTTTCCCTGGGTTTTTATTGGTGTGAAATTTCTCTCAATCAGCTACTACCCTCATGCAGTCTGTCAGAGAGGCAGTGGGTGGCACAGTGGAGAAATGAGGAATTAGGAAGATTTGAATTCAAATCTAGCCTTAGACTTCTGCTAGCTGTGTTACCTTGGGTAAGTCTTGTACCCTCTTTCAAGTTCACTTTCTTCATTTGTAAAATGGGAATAATAATTGCGCCGACTTCTCAGGGTCATTGTCAGGATGAAAAGAGGTAATATTTGTGAAAAGCACTTAGCGCAGTGTCTGACATATCTATACATGCTTATTCCCTTTTCTTTCCCCTTCTCTCACCCCCCTCCACTCAATTCATTGTAGAGGTTACCAGTTCACTCCCTTTCCTACATTGATTGATATTGTCCTCTGCCTATTCCTGCTGCCTGATTATCCTTTGCTAGTTCCTCTCCCCTCGCACTTAATTCTCCCGGCCATATCTTCTCTCTGGCCAGCTCACTTCCACATCACCCCCTTTGATTTCTCCACTAAAATCTCCCTCTAATGCATCAGCATAATCTGACACTTCTCCAAACTTTGCCCTTTTCAAGCTACCCAGCCACCTTCTACCCGAGCACCACTGCCCTCTGGAATCTCCCTAACAAGCACCCTTCAGCTTTTACTTGAAGGTTACCTGCTGTCTCTAGAGGCGGCCTCTTCTTCTGGGCTACCTCTCTGGGAAACACCCGTTTGGGGGTTGGTTTGTTTGGTATAACAGGCTTCAGTTCTTCTTTCTATGACTGCCTCTTGTTGTGTTCCTCTTTCAGACCTCTGGGGCCAAGCAGAATAAACCTCAGCCTAATCGTTCCCTTATACTACAACCTTCCGACACATAGAGCAAGACCCCTCTTGTAAGGTTTCCCCCTCTGCTTTGTAGCATGGGGCTGCCATTGTCTGGCAGGATGGCCATCTCTAGCCTCTTTTACCCCAACTCTTCTCCAAGGGAGACTTTCATTCCCACCAAGAAGGGAAGCAAGAAGTTGGAGCTGGAGTCTCCTCTGCTCTCCTCAGAGAGAAGGGACACCAGACTACCATTATATGTGTTTTTCATGTAGAAGATGAGCTTTTCAAGTTCAGTCTGGCTCTTGATTTCTATTCATTATTAGAGAAGAAGAAGACCCGTGCTTTGTATCCAGGGCTTGACTCCTCTATCCCAGCTGCCTGTTCCACAACGAACACACATAGAACGTATCAAAGAAAACCCCTTTTCTAAGTTAGCAGCAGGCCAGAAATCAGAGAAGGTATACATAGGAGAATATAGATGGGATAATATAAAGCAAAGGAGCTCTCCCATTGGGAGTGAGGTAACTTGGTTCAACCAAAGGAGGGCCTCCTACATCTCACCCGAGTTCTCTGGAGCCTCTAGTGTAGTAAGCTGGGCACACAGACATGATGGAGATTGCCAGTTCTTCTCATGCCAGCTTCTTCCCAGAGTTGGGAACCCCAAATGGGGTTGGCTTCTTCCATTTTCCTTTTCAAAACTGTAAACCAGAAGCATTTGAAATCCCTCAAAGCTTGAAGAGAACTTGAAGAAGACTGAAGCTCTCTCCCACACTCAGTAACTCTGCCCTGCCCTTCACATAGCTATAGGACATCGATCTCCACCAATGAAGAGAGAGTTCCATACCAATGGGCTTAGGAATTAGGCATAAGGCTATTATGCTGACTCTGACACAAGCTATCATCTGTGGAGCTCCACACAGATCATGCCAATTCTCTGAGCCTCAGTTTCCCCATTGAGTGTATAAGGCAATATGTTATTGGAGAAAGATGATGCCAGTTACGTCTTCCCTTCTTTCCCTTACTCAACTCTTTTTGGACTAGTTGGAAGCATTCCTTGTTATAGCTCTGTCCTTGGTTCTTTCCTCTACCTACATGCTTGCAGAAGTCCTTGGGGTTGATGTGGAAGTTCAGGGTAAATATGAGGACTGAACTTGTCCTGGTCCCTAAGCTGTGATAGTGCCAAGAGTCCAGGGGGAGGTGACGAGATGCTGATGGCATTACATCAGGGAAACCACCACAAGTTGATAAGATCCCTCTGTCTGGCAGCATCTCTAAATTTTCTTACCATCCATTCCCAACCCCCTCTGTCCAGGCTGTAGATCCCTGGGCTTTCTTTCTGGTTATACCATTACCAGGAGGCTAGGGGCAGGGATGCACCTGAATATTCCCCCACCCCCTCAACACACGTGGGTGTGCACACACAGAGACGTACACCTCGCTGGCTGTTTTTGCAGCTTTTCTTTATGGTTTCATGCAGTTTTACAATATGAAAGGAAAAGCAACATACTGTTTAAAATGTATTTTGGGGCTTCTGAAGGTCACAACTGAAGTGAGAATTTATTTTAGTTGGTTTGAGTTTCAATTCTGAATGCTTTCACTTTGCTGTGTAAAATCTTTCTCTCTTGCTGTTTTTAAAATTGCACCTGTACTGGGAAAGGTCTCATTTAATACAATATTACTTTATTTTTATATATAGTTTTTCTTGGAAACTGGATCCCACAAGACTCAGCGAGTTAAATAATACTGCTCCACAGTGAAAAGAAAAAGGAAAGTAGAAGTGGGAGAGAGGCAAAGCAGTGGCAGGCAGAGGAAAGAGTCCATCTTAATGGATGCCCAGCAAGGTTGAGGGGCTTCCAGTAGCTGCTTCATTGGGCCAAAGCTGTGAGAGCTGCCTTCTGCCATTAGTGTGGATTAGTGCTGGAACTTTTTCCCAAAGCTTTTTGGGAGGTCATTCCATTTTGGGTAATATCCCTCCTAAGGTTTTTGGAGGCCATTCCATGAAAATAGATGCTTCTCCTGGAAACGTGGTAGGGACTTGGGTGGTGATGGGGGCTAAGAGCTACAGGGGGACCCAGAAAAACCTCTTTTAGGGAGTCTTGATTTCAATATCTACCAGGGAGAGTAAGATCATATGGAAAAGCAAAGAATAAGCGAATTGGAAAGAGAAGTAAGAAAGGAAAAGTTTGGGGTCCTTGAATCAGCAGGGCACAAACTACCAATCAGCTCTGCCCTCGGATGGCCTGTGGGCAAGGGTGAGTCTAAATTTCAACAAAAAGTGAGTTCCTTGAAAGCAGGGATTGCCATATTTTTCTGTTTATGACTCCAGCTCTTAGCGCAGTGCTTTGCACATACAAACATTTAATACATCATTTATTCATTCATTTTATTAACCCAAGATGTCCAGTCAACTTGCATAGTTCCTGTTAGGTTGAAACCCACTGGAAAGGCAGAGGGAGAGCCATGTTCACTTGGGTGAGCTTATCTTTTCTGTCATTCAAATTAACACTTGTTAGCTACCCTTGCCTTAGCACTTGCAAACACTGCAGGCACCTAAACCTCGTACTGACATGATCCTCCTCAGGGCCTTCTCTTTCTTGCCAAATAATGTCCAAGAACAATAAGCTAACATATGGGATGGCTGTTTTTCCAAACTCTAATGATTTAAACTTTTGTAGATATTCCCAATAACCAATACAATTTATTTTAAAAGCAAATCGTGTCGGAAGGCCAATATTTCTTAGAGTTACCTAAGGAAAAAAACCTTCTCTACAGTAACCCAGCCAGTTGTCATTAAAACTTTACTTGAAGAATTCCAGAGAGTTGAAGCCCACCATTGAGAGGTTAGTTCCTTGAAAGGCTGATGGCCTTTTTCAAGGGTATAAAATAAATAAGGATATCAGGCATAGAATTGTCTTCTGATCCCAAATCCAGTGATTTTCCAGGAAAAAAAAATATTCATGCTATGGAGGGTGGAGCATAATGGTGATTTCAATATCTCTGGAAATCAAGAGAGGTCTCTTGATATGCACCCATGGAATGATGGGAGCACAAGTGAATTAGTGGTTCAGCCAGAGTCCACATCTTGAATCCTACTCTGCTTAATAACTTCTGTAATTATTCCTCTACCATTATCAAGCGATGTCACTTGTGATATGTCCAATATAATATTAGCTCCTTGAAATCCATCTTGGTTTAATTTTTGTCATCATATCCCTGGTAAGGAAGGCAGTATATTCATGCAATAGACATTTAATAAATACTCATTAGTTTGAATTATATCCTCAGATATTAGGAAGCCTTTCCCATAACTCTGCTTTCATTAGATTGGTTGATATTCTTATGGCAACCTAAGAAAGTATAGCTTACAATTCTGCTCTTTTCTTCACCCTCAAATAGAAAAAGCTGTCACTTAAGTCCTAGTATGGTTTGAGTCTTTAGTGTTACTTGTTACTGAAATGCTTTAGATATACTTTAATTATTTTGTATTGATATATTTTTTTCTATCACCTTTATTTTTTAATATAGTTCCCCTTTCTCTACTCCATAAATAATTCCTTTGGAAAAGAAAGAAAAGGATGAAAAGTTCAGGGCCAGATAGATTTGTAAAATAATTCTATCAAGCACTTAAAACTATAATCCACAAATTATTCTTAAAATTGAGAAAGTCCTCTACTAAAATCTTTTTATGAGTCAAATATAATTTTATTACATGAAACAGGAAAGTTAGAGAAAGAGAATGATAGACCAATAAAGTAAGTGAATCTCAATTTGTAAACATTTAAAAATTCACACAAAAAATCATTCACTAGGATCAAATTGGATTTATAAAAGGGTTTTAAAAATGGTTTAGCATCAGGAAGACCACAGAGAGAATAATATTGCAAACCAAATATCCCAAACACTATGATTCCCTCCACAGAGGCAGTAAAAGTCTTTGACCATGTATGATGCTAATTTATGTTAAGAATGTACTACTGATTGAGAGTTGAACATAACTGTCTAAATCCCAAACTAGCACTTGATGCAATGAAAAAATACTAGAAGCCTTCCTCCTAAATATGAGTAAAGCAGGAGTGCAGCTTATCCTATTTAAAAAAAAACCAACCCTAACCTTCTGTCTTAGATTCAATACTGGGTATTGGTTCTAAGCCAGAGGAGTGGTAAGGGCTAGGCAATGGGGGGGGGCAAATGACTTGCCCAGGGTCACACAGCCAGAAAGTGTCTGAGGGTAGATTTGAACCCAGGACCTACTGTCTCTGGGTCTGACTCTCAATCCACTGAGCCACCCAGCTGCCCCCTGTAGCTTACCTATTATCTGATGTAATTCTAAAAATGTTAGTAATGACTTGAAGATGGAAAAAAAGAAATTAAAGACCCAAAGAAAAGCAAGAGGAGAAAATGAATCAATTAATAAATTAATAATAATTAGGTGCACATTATGTGCTGGGCACTATGCCAACTGCTGGTGGTCCAAGCCCTCAAGGACCTTTTATTCTAATGAGGAAGAAAACATGCAAATACACACACACACACACACACATACAATGCAGGTTTTATATAGGAAAAATAGGAAATGATTAAGAGAGGGGAAGGTACTAGAATTAAGAGTGGCTGCAGAAGGTTTCCAGTAGAAGAAGGAATTCTAGTTGGGACTTAAAAAAGCCAGTGAAGTCAGTAGGCAGATCAGAAGAGGGAGATTATTTTGGAAGTGGGTTTAGCTAGAGAAAATGTCTGGAACCAAGAAGCGGAATGCTTTATTTTTAGAACAGCCATTGTCACAGAAATGAAGAGTATGTATCGAGAAGTAAGGTGTAAGAATACTAGAAAGACAGGAGAAGGCTAAGTTATGACAAACTGATCTTTATTTAATGATTACATGGTGGTTTAGTAGGAAATCTTAGGGAAACATCAAATAAATCTACTGTGAAAATTAATCATTATCTAAATTTTTAGCCTACAAATATTAACTCAACAAAACCCAACATAAAAATCTGAGTCAAAAAGAAATAGGAAATCCCCTTCCAAGTGACTGTTAAAAGCATCACATGTCTAAAAGTTAATCTATCAAAACATATTCAATACATTTATAGATATAATTATGAAACACAAATTAAAAAGAAAACAAAAAATCTTAGTTTGAAGAAGGTTGAGTAGCCATTACTAAGCCATGCCAAAATGACAGAAATGGAAATATTAGCAATGTTAACTTACAGTTTTAGTGCTGTACAAATCAAATAACCAAATGGATGTTTTATACAACTCGACAGAAATTACAAAATTCACTTGGATGAACAAAATATCTAGAATATCAAGAGAAATAATGACGGAAATGGGAATGAAGGAGGAACTGCTATTCCTGACCTCTAACTCTATTATACAATAGCAATCATCAAGACCATTTGATAATTTTTTTCCTAAAAGTAGTTCAAGGGAATAGAATAGAAAGGGAAGAATCAAAACTGACTGAACTCCATTATGCAGTTTTTGATGTGGCTGAAAACAGAAAACACACATGACCTGAATATTTAAAAAAAACATCCTTAATAAGAGGGAAGGAGGAAAGGAAAGAGAGACATAGAAACAGAGATAAAGAGACAGAAACAGAGATAGAGACAGAAACAGAGACAGAGGGAGAAATAACTTGAACTTATGAAGAGTGAAATGGACACAACCAAGAGAACATTGTAGAGAGAAATATTGTTTGAAGAATAACTTGTGTATATTCACCTCCAGAGAAAGAACTAATAAACAAAAACAAGCAAGACATAGTTTTTGGTACTGAAGACCTGAAAATGAGTTGCCCATCACTTGGAGGATGGTTAAATATATTGTGGTTCCAAATGCAATGGAATAATGTTGTTTCATAAGAAAAATGTATGATTAAAATGATATAAACATTAATTTTGGGTAAGGAATATCGATTTGTTGGTTTGGCCTGTATCATGACCAATAAAGTGATATAGCTCACTGGCCCTCTCAATGACCAAAGACATTGATGGACCTGGTAGGATCAGGTACCTCTACTCATTTTTGGGAGTTCATTATTCAGGTCTTCTCTGGAACATCCCAAGGCAACTCTAATTGGTAAACAGCTAATTAGGAGGTGATCCATCAGACTCTTATTCCTTCTCCATTCCCATGTCTTGGGACTCAAGTACACAGGAAAAGAATCATTGTAAAACATTCCTGTTACCCAACTTTTGTGAAAGGAGCACATTCTTAAGGACAAAGAAAATGCAAAATATCTGAAGACTGGAGGGGTTTTGAGGTCCAAAACTTTGGCACAGGAATCTTCTCCAATATAAAGGAATCTACTCCAGGGCCCTGGTTTAAGAATTAATACAGCATATGAAAAACAAATTCTCACAGATAACATGATGAATTCCCAGCACTATGGGAAGACTTGTAGGAACTGATCAGAAGTAGGTAGAGGAACCAGTAAAATGATATAGACAATGATTCTAAATGGAATCATTTCCAGAAAAGTCTAGATGTAAAAGGCATTTAAAATAGAACATCAAAACTAAACGACACCAAAGAATAATGATCAATCAGTTAACAAATGGGGGAATATTCTTCTGCTCCTCTGCAGGAAGGGAAGGGTGGTCAGTCATGTGAGACACTGCATGTGACTGACTTTGTTAGCTAGTTTTGTAGAACCTTTTCTTTCTTTCTTCCTACCTTCAAACTTTAGTATAAGGTATAAGTTATAAGAAAAAGACAAAGGGAAGAGTATGGTAGGCGATATATGTAATGTAAAAAACAAATGTACCAGTAAAAATTATTTGAAAACAATGAGAAATATTAACCAACATCAATTAATTCTGACAATGCTCCTTACTCATAGTCGACCATTTCTATCATCCCCTCTTCTCTCTGATCCAATTTCATTTGGCCATCTCATCAGCTCCTATGGATTTACTTTGCTGGTGGTTTTCAAATAAATCTATCTTTCCCTGACCTCTCACTGACCTTGTATCTCCAACTGCCTTCCAGACATCTAGAATTGGATGTCCAGGATATATCTCAGATTCATCATGCCCAAAACCAAACTCATTGTCTCTCCTCCTAATCTGTCCCCCACCCTAGTTTCCCTCTTATTGTTGGGGTAACCCCACTCATTCTCCTATGCTCTCAGGCTTGAAACCTTCATGCCATTCCCAGCTCCTCACACTCTCAGCATCCCTCCTTCCTTACCATTCTAAGGTGTTGTCAAAGTCTGGCGAGTTCACTTTGGAGCATCTCTCCAATATGCCACCTTCTCTGCTCTGATACTGCCATTGCCTGGATTTAGGCTTTGATCTCCTCATGCTTGGAATATTGCAATAACCCACTGGTGGGTGTGCTTGCCTGAAGCTTCTCCCGTTGCTAAACCATCATCCTCCACTCAGCTGCCAAAGTGATTTTTCATAGGAATCGCACCCCAAACCTCTACTCAGTAAACTCCAGGGACAGTTAAACTCCAGAAACTGCCCCCCCAATCCTATGTTTTTCATTCAAAGCTCTTCAGAATAGAGTCCTATCCCTATCTTTCCAGTCTTCTGCTGCCTCACTACTCCTCACAGTATACTCTTCAGTCCAGTGAGGCCAGTCTAGTTATTACACTAACAAGATATTCCATCCCTTGGCTCTGGACATTTGCCCACATGTTCTGGCTGTCCCACATATCTGGGACACTTTGGCCTTTCTCATCTCTGTCTAACCAACCTCCTTGGATACTTTAAGTTTGAATTCAAGTTTGATCCTTTACAGGAAACCTTTCCCAACTCCTCTTAAGATTAGTTCCTTTCTGAGGGATTTATGGTAAAGATGCTACCCACATTCAGAGGAAGAAGTGCAGGAGAGGAAACATAGAAGAAAAACAACTGCTTGAACACATGGGTTGGGGCGGACATGATTGGGGATGTAGACCCGAAAGGACCACACCAAGGCAACTATAAACAATTTGGAAATAAGTATCGATTGATGACACATGTTAAAACCAGTGGAAATGCGCATCGGCCATGGGGGGAACTTGGGGGGGGGTGAAGGGGAAAGTAGGAGCATGAATCATGTAACCATGTTAACTTTTCTAAAAAATAAAAATTATTAAATGGAAAAAAAGGTTAGTTCCTTCCCCATGTTAATTATTTCTTGTTTATCTTGAATGTAGCTTGTCTTTCCATGTTTGCTTATTGCCTTTCCCCTTAGCTGGCGAGCTCCTCGAGGGCAACGACTCCCTTTTGCCTTTTCCGTATCCCAGACAGCATACTGCCCTGTTCAATCTATTGGCTCCCTGATGGAAGGTTTCACAATGTTTTTCATCTCTTCTTTGTAGGCAAATATGATCGTACTCGACTAGTTCTGGAGTGACTTTTTATGATCAAAATGAGATATTTTAAAAAGCAGGTATAAAAGCAGGTTCCAACTGGAAAGCCTTTTGCATTCTCAACCCAGCAAGAAGTGAGCCTGGATGCGAAGGAAAATGAGCCCGAAGCTTAATAGATGCAATTAGGGCAATGGGAAGCTGGAGAAGTGGGACTAGGATGAGAGCATGTCATCAACATTCATATTCCTATCTGGGATATTGGACTCTCTGGGGTTGTTCAGGGGTTCCCTGAGAGCATGAGAATAATAGGATTAATATAGCTGCAGACAGCGCTGGGTCAGCTGGCAATAGATCAATCCCTAAAGCAGAGCATATTAAAAGGATTATAGATTAACAATTAGATGGCTTTTTCATAAGCGAGGCCAGTTCCTCTAGCACGGCCAAAGGTTAACAGGGATGAGATGTCAATTTTTTTTTCTTCCACTTTATAATCCAGTCGGTGTCAAAGGTGACCCTGGTGAAGGGATTCTGGCTATGATAAGGATTGACATGCTTGAGCAAAGCAAGCTTTTTAGAATCAGTTACTGCATTCCTCCAGGCAAGCTTTCAATCTGGTAGATGAAGAGCAGGAGAGCAATATGTTAATGAAGAATAATAGCGATCTCTGGAAGGACAAAAGAAGATCTTTATGTCAAAGCTCCAGGAAAGATGTCACAGGTAGCTTTTCAGATCTCGCACTCCACATCCCGCCCACAAGCGCTTGCCAGGTCAACCTAAATGAATTCTCTATTTCTGAGGATGAAAATCAATGCTCTGCATTACCAGCACCATGTACTATCGGAATTCCAGCTTGACACACACTTTCAGTTTATCAATAATATATTGCTGTCTGAGTGTCTGTTGGCTTTATTGTTTCCCACTGAAACATTGCCAAGTGGTTTTGTCAGGCTATTTTTGATTGCACCACATACAAAGGAAATGGGCTGTGAGAAAAGAGCTCACATTTGTGTGTGTGTGTGTGTGTGTGTATGTGTGTGTGAGAGAGAGAGAGAGAGAGAGTCAGACAGACAGACAGACAGACAGAGACAGAGAGAATGGGAGGAATTTTTGATATTATTTTCTATTTTTCTTTTCCCCCAAATTTTTATGTTTTTTGTTAAATATACCCCAAATTACATGTTAAATACTTTTTTTAACAATCATTTTTAAAAAATGTTGAATTCAAAATTATCTCCTACCCTCTAGGTCTTTCCTCCTCCTTGAGAAGGCAAATAATTTGATTTCTATAATACACGTGAAGCTATGCAAAACATATTTCCATATTAGCCATGTGGTGGCAAAATAAAATATAAAATAATAAAATAACAAAAAGAAAGTTTAACAACATGCTTCAGTCTGCTTTAGAGTTCCTGGGCTCTCCTTCTGGAGGTGGATGGCACTTTTCATCATGGGTTCTTTGAAACTCTCTTGGATCAGTTTCTTTTTTGTTTTTGTTTTTTTTGTTTTTGTTTTTTTTTAAACCCTTGTACTTCGGTGTATTGTCTCATAGGTGGAAGGTTGGTAAGGGTGGGCAATGAGGGTCAAGTGACTTGCCCAGGGTCACACAGCTGGGAAGTGGCTGAGGCCGGGTTTGAACCTAGGACCTCCTGTCTCTAGGCCTGACTCTCACTCCACTGAGCTACCCAGCTGCCCCGAATCAGTTTCTTAATCAGAATATCTTTCCCAATTAATCATCTTTAAAATATTGCTGCCACTGCATATATATTTTCCTGGTTCTTCTCACTTCACTTTGTTTCAGTTCATAAGTCTGCCCAGGCCTTTCTGAAAGCAATCTGCTTATTATTTCTTACAGCACAATAGCATCCCATCACGATAATACACCACAAAATTTTAAGACATTTCCCAATTTATGGGCATCCCCTCAATTCTTTGCCACAACAAAAAGAGGTACTAGAAATATTTTTGAATAAATAGATTCTTTTCTCTTTTCTTTTATTTCTGTCGATACAGACCTAGTTGCTGTATTTCTGATTGCATAGTTTTATAATTCTTTGGACAAAGTTCCAAATTGTCCTTCAGAATGGTTGCACCAGTTCACAACTCCACTAATAGTGAATTAGTGTCCCAATTTTTTATGCCCCCTTTGGACATTTGTCATATTCCTTTTCTCTCATGTTATTCAGACTAATAGGTATGAGTTGATATCTAGATTGTTTTAATTTTCACTTCTTTAATCAGTAGAGATTTAAAGCATTTTATTATGAGTATTAATAGCTTTGATTTTTTTCTTCTCTAAACTGCAAAGTTGATTTACTTTGACCATTTATCAATTGGAGAATGACTTTTTAAAAAAAAATGGCTCAGTCCCTTGTATTTTTGAGAAAAGAGGTCTTTATCAGAGGAATCTTATAATTTTTTCCCCTCCAGTTTTCTTTTTTCCTTCTAGTTTTGACTGCATTAGTTTTGTTTGTGCAAAAGGTTCTTTTAAATTCCACTTTTTTTTTTTACTTTCCATAATCTCTTCCATTTCTGTTTGGTCATAAAATCTTTTCATCCAAAGATCTCACAGGTACATTTCCACATTCTCCTATAATTTATTTATGGTATCATACTTTAGGTCTAAATTATTTTTATCCATTTTGACCTTATCTTAATGTATGATGTGAGATGAAGGTCTATGCCTATTTTATGACAAAATACTTTCCAGTTTTTCTAACAATTTTTATCAAATGGTGAGTTCTTGCCCCCAAAAGTTGCATTTTTGGGTTTATCAAATACTATATCATAGTTTCTATCTATTACGGCATATTGTATATTTGATCTATTCCACTGATCTACTGCTCTATCTCTTAGCCAGTACCAGATTATTTTGACATTTACTGGTTTGTGATATAGTTTGAAATCTAGAACTACTAGCTTACCTTCCTTAATATTTTTTCATTGATTTCTTTCATACTTTTTGACTTTTTATTCTTCCAGAAGAATGTTTATTTTTTTCTAGCTCTATAAAATAATTATTTCATAATTTAGTTGGTATGACACTAAAGAAGTACATTAATTTAGGTAGAACTATAACTTTTTATTACATTGGCTCAGCCTACCCATGGGCAGTTCATATTTTTTTACTTGTTTAGATCTGTCTTCATTTGTGTGGAAAGTATTTAGTAATTGTGTTCAAACAATCCCTGGGTTTTTCTTTGCAAGTATTTTATTTTGTCTACAGTTATTTTACATGGAATTTATCCTTCTGTCCTTTCCTCCTGGATTTTGTTAATGAAAATGCTGATGATTTATATGGGTTTATTTTATATACTTCAACTTTGCTAAAGTTAATTGTTTCAGTTTGTGCTCTTCAGAGTTACTGGGGTGGATCAGCCTTATAGAAGACAACATGCCCATCAACAGAATTGGCAAACCTAAGCTCTGTTTGAGAGTTGAACATGTACAGGACTGATGAGGGATGCTGTTGATAATATGGATACTAACTCATGGTGTGGAAAGGGTATCCTGGTCCACTGAAAATGTAAAGCTGCAGAAATACTTCCTTGACTTTTGGGTATGATTTAGGATGATTTAATGAGATTGTCGATGAAATGTATTTTCTAGCCTCCAAAGAATTGCAGATATGCTGGTTTTTGTTATGAGAGAGAAGCATGTAGATTATGTGGATCATTTTCTTATAGAGACATTCCTTCATATGCCTTTTGCATGCAATGTTTGCATAGCCCATTGGGCTCCACTCAATAGACTTCAAGTGTAATTGAATGCTATGCACTAGTTTCTAAGCATAGTCAAGCAATGCATGAGGTATGGCTCTCTTGGGTCCTTGATTGATTGCTTCTGATTATGGAAACCACATGGTCCAGTAGTTAGAACAGGAAGTAGAGGAAGGCTCATGGTTCTATTTTTGCTTTTTCTTCTGATCAACAAAGGCTTTGTGACTTGACCTACTTTTAAAATTATATTATGGTATGAAATATCTTGAGATCATCAGTTGTAATGAGTTACTGAGAACTAACAAATTGTGTTTCAAATCTGAGAAGGACGACAGAGGAGAAGAGGGATTCCAGGTATACTATATATCTGACAAATGATCATCAAAGATATATTTGAAGACTGTCAGTGAGGGTGATCTCATCATTTCTCTAGGGAGTCCAATGCATTTAGGAGAAGCTTATTTCTCAGGAAAATGATTCCTCATATTGATCTGAAATCTGTTCCTTTGTAGCTCCTAACAACTTGTTCTACATGTATATCATATTTAATATACATGTTATACTTAAAATATACATGTATCAAAGGTGTAATAAATATATGACCTAATGTATTAAATCATTTGATAATATTAATTACATAATATATATATATATATATATATATAAAACACATACACATGCATGTAATATATGTATATAGAGACCAAGTACTAAATTTTTAATGGAGCCTTTCAAAATTTTCATGCCCAGTTTGTGGACAAGATGATAATGAGAGGTTGGCATCAGTACTATTAAGTTTTCTCAAAACTAAATTGCCAGAACAAGGAATAGTGATGAATGACTCTACATGAACTTCTTGGAAAGAAGTCATTTGTAGAGTTCACCAGAGATCTGTCTTTTCCCCATGTGTCATACAGTATCAAAATATGGGCTGTGGATATAGGGTTAGATGTGCTACTTATTAGATAATCAGAGTACAGAAAGGTGTGGGAGAGAGGTCATATGGTGCTTGGCAGTCAGGTTCTCAAATGAACTAGAAATACTAGACTGGAATAATGAACTAAATTTGTTGATGATGAAATTTGCCAGCCATAAATATCAAGTCTTACCCTTGAAGTAAAACACATCCAATTCACAAACACTTTAGAAGATTGGGGAAGAATGACTGGACAAAAGTTTGACAAATATCTGGGAGCAGAGGAATGGGACTAGAAGTTCAGTTTGAGGCAATACAGTGACACTGTAGCTAAGAAAGTTAATGTGACCAGAACCTACATCAGGAACAACAGATCAAAGAGTAAACATTTATGAAGCACCTATCGTGGGCCAGACAGAAGAAAGATATTAGAATTAAAAGAGGCTGGCAGGGGGCAGCTGGGTAGCTCAGTGGATTGAGAGCCAGACCTAGAGATGGGAGGTCCTAGGTTCAAATCCGGCCTCAGACACTTCCCAGCTGTGTGACCCTGGGCAAGTCACTTGACCCCCATTGCCCACCCTTACCAATCTTCCACCTATGAGACAATACACCGAAAGTTAAGGGTTTAAAATAAAAAAAAAAAGAGGCTGGCAAGTGCTTCCTATAAAAGATGAGATTTTAGTTGGAACTTAAAGGAAGCCAGGGAGGTTAGTAGATAGAACTGATGAGGGAGAGTATTCCAGGGCTGGGAACAGTCAGAGGAAATGCCCAGAGCCTAGAGGCAGGACTGGATTGATTGTTTATGGAATGCCAAAGAAGCCAGTGGTATTGGATTGAAGACAATGTGGTAGGGAGTAAGATTTCGGAAGGCTGGGAAAGTAAAGGGGGGATGGTCTATGAAGACATTGATTGGTAGAGGATCAAGTATCTGATCCTTGAAGTCATAGGGAGCCTTTGCAATTTTCTGAGAATAGGGATGATTGGATCTGTGCTTTAGGGAAACTTTTGGTGACCGGAGAGAAGAAAGACTGGAGGGAGGAGAGACTTGAAGGCAGGCAGACCCATTTTCAGCTTGTTGCAATAGTCTAGGCATGTAGTGATGAGGGTTTGCACCAGAATTGAGATTGGATCAGAGGAGGGAAGAGGCCATATATGAGGTATTTTGCAAAGGTGAAATCAGCAGGCCCTGGTGATTGCTTGGATCCAGGGAGGGAAGAGTCAGGAGGGTAGGATTACTCCGGGGTGGCAAACCTGAGTTACTGAGAGGCTGATGATGCTATCTGTAGCAACAAGGGAGTGAGGAGGAAATAAGGGCTCAGAGGAAAAGGTACTGACTTCAGTTTGGGGGATGGTTAGCTTTAAACATCTACTGGACATCCAGTTCAAGATGCCTGAAAGGCTATTGGAGATGTGATATTGGAGGTCATTGGGGAGGATGGGGCAGAAGGGGAAGATTTGAAAATAACCAGCTTAGAAATGGTCATTAAATCCATGGGAATTGCTGAGATCATCAAGTGATACCATATAGTGAGAGGAGAGAAGAGGGCTCAGGACAAATTCCTGAGAGAGACACCTATGGTTAGAGGGTATACTCTGGAGGAGCATCCAGGAAGAGCTGGGAAATGAAGGTCAGAATCACAGTGTATTTTTCCATAGTCCAAATACCACTGGAGTATGGCATTTTGTTTAGGGAGAGAAGGTTCTTGAGATCAGGCCCTGCAAATAGAGATGAAATATAAATAATATATACTTTGCCTGAAGAAAGACGAGTTGGTCTGGCCTTCAGGAGGCAATATTCCACTCTCTAGGTATTGGAACATATGTCACACAGATGAAGGATTTGAATTGTTCTCATTACCTACAGAGAACTGGAGTAAAAGGAGCCAAAACATTTTTTTGTTAGAATTACAGCTTTCCCCAAATAGAATGGGCTGCTTAGAGAGATGATGATGTCCTCTTCATGGGAGATCTTTAAGCATATCCTGAATGACAACCTGTTAGGTAGGTAGTCAGGGGGATCCCCACTTTCCTCTGTGGTCCCTCTTAGCTCAGAAACACTGTTTGTGATCCCCTGGCCACACATTACAAATCCTGGATTATGTACAGTACTATAGCAGAATTTAAAAAGTAGGTCAGCTTCTTACACCCAGGTTAGACTAATGACAATGGTATGGACTGTACCAAACAGAAATGATCAGAAGGCATGGTACAGATAAGGCATCACTCAAGCACATGATAGTACCACAAATTTTCCACTTTCCAATATGGTTAGGGGAAGGGACAATTGGGTAGATTCAATATCCTATCTCAGTGATTCTTCCTCATTATTCTACAAACTGCTTCTAATCCATAAAAGTGTTCATGATCCCCAAATCAAAGATCCCCAAGATCTTTATGACTACTAATGAACTCTTTTGTTTGGCATTTAGACCTCTAAGATTTATCTCAACTTCCTTCCTCCCACCTTCTTCTACTTTGGCTCCTTCCTTCCCTGTGATCCTAGGCCAGGGTAGAACAAATGGATGCCATAGTTGTCTGTATTAGGTTGGGCTATGAAACATTGTTCAAGGGAATGAAATGGATGGATATCCTTTTTATTTCCAGAGAATTTTAGTGAAATTTCATGATTACTGTCACAAGCAAATTGTACTGAACAAAATGTGCTTGTATTACAGTGATTCAGAAGATCCTTGGGAGCTTTTCAGTCTAAAGGTCATCACTATGGATACTAGACATGGTCCTGCCAGGGTGCTGATAGGAGATAATCCAAATTTCTAGTTGTTGGAATACTGGTTATATGGCCATTCTTGCCTCCATTTGGATCCCTCCATGGACTCCATCTGTATTGATTTGTCAAACTAGCTAAAATATCCTACTTGCAAGAATGGCATTGGGGTGGGGTGGAGGTGGAAAGCACTGGCTCAGAATTCAAGTCCTGCCTCTGGGGCTTGTTCCTGTATGACATTGGGCAAGTCACTTAGATTCCCTGGGTGTCAGTTTTTGCACCTGTTAAAAGAAGGCTTGGAGTTGGATGAAATCACTTCTAGCAAGAAACCTACAATCCAGGACAGCTCAGTGGCTCAGTGGGTTGAGAGTCAGGCCCAGAGATGGAAGATCCTTGGTTCAAATATGACCTCAGACACTTCCTAGCTCTGTGACCCTGAGCAAGTCACTTAACTCCCATTGTCTAGTCCTTAACACAGAATCAATACACAGTATTGGTTCTAAGACAGAAGGTAAGGGTTTAAAAAAAAGGAAACTACAATCCCAAGCTTATACGAATTTAGACTTTCCTGGAAGCAATGAGCTTGGGGAAAGGGAAGGTTATCTATTAAAAGCAAAAGAACCAGAATACCATCCTTTTATTTAAGTGATAACCTATATGTGAGAAGGAATAAAGGAATGGCTCATGAAGGCCCATGAAGGCAGTTTACGACTTCTTTTTTTTTCTTCTTCTCCTTCTCCTTCTTCTCCTTCTTCTCCTTCCTTCTCCTTCTCCTTCTCTTCCTTCTCCTCCTTCTCCTTCTCCTCCTTTTCCTTCTCCTCTTTCTCCTTCTCCTTGTCCTTGTCCTTCTCCTTCCTTCTTTTTTCTCCTTCTCCTTGTCCTTCTTCTCCTTCTCCTTCCTTCTTCTTCTTTCTCCTTCCTTGTTGTTGTAGTTGTAGTTGTAGTTGTAGTTGTAGTTGTAGTTGTAGTTGTTGTTGTTGTTGTTGTTGTTGTTGTTGTTGTTGTTGTTGTTCTTCTTCTTCTTCTTCTTCTTCTTCTTCTTCTTCTTCTTCTTCTTCTTCTTCTTCTTCTCAAAATACACTGTTAAAATAAGCTACAGAGACCATTTAGAATCTATTTAGTCAAGCTTGATTTTTTCTATAGTGGAAATTCATATTTCTGGCTCCATAGAGTTAATGGGCCAAATAGCCAAACTAAGGACCCAAACAAATTGATTCTATCCCTGTCCCTGGGCCCAAATTCTAGCCTTTAGGTGTATCTCTTCTGGAAGCAACCCTCTGCTTAAATGTGGAAGCCCACTCTAAGATGGAGAATAGAAGAGAGCTGGCCATTACCTTATCATCTCTCAAGCTATAGCTTCTGCTTTCCTCCACACTTCCAGGAGTTGCAGAAGCCATGGCCAACCCATTCAGGAAAAATCAAAGGATTGCAAAGAAGTCAATGGTTGTGGAGCATCTATTAGTAGGAGGCCCAGGCTTTGGGGAGAGCAGACAATTTTGGCTATGTGTGGATAGCATTTAAACCACACCATTATGGCTCTTGTACCTAGTCTGAGTATGAACACTTTTGGTTGAACCAAGTGACCAAAATAGAAGGCAAACAAGACCCATATCCTCTTTGAATCAGTCAGTCAAAGCCAAGAATTTCAGAGACTGAGTCAAGGCCTAGGGCATTTTTAAAATTTTATTTTATTCAGAGATATTTTATTTTCCCAATTACACACAATAACAATTTCCCCCATACATTTTCTGAAATTATAAGATCCATATTGTCTCTCTCTCTTTCATCTCTCCTCCCTCTCAGAAATGATCTGGGTTATACAAGTAGTATTGTACAAAACATACTTCCATTTTGGCCACTGTTGTAAGAGAATACTCATATAAAACCAAAACCCCCAAATAAAACTATAAACTACTAGAAGAGAGTATGCTTCCATCTGTATCTGACTCCAACAGTTCCTTCTCTAGAGGTGGGTAGCATTCTTTGACATAAGTCCCTCAGAATTGTGCCAGATCACTGTATTGCTGAGAGGAGTTAAGTCTTTCACAGTTGATCATTGTGTAATATTGCTGTTACTGTGTACGATGTTCTCCCAGTTCTGCTTAATTTTCTCAGTATTAGTTCATGTAGATCTTTCGGCTTTTTCTGAAATCATCTTGCTTATCATTTCTTATAGCACAATAGTACTCTATCACCAACATATAACACAAGTTGTTCAGTCATTTCTCAATTGATGGCCATCCCTTCAATTTCCAATTCTTTGCCACCACAAAAAGAGCTGCTATAAACATTTTTGACCAAGTACATCCTTTCCCCTTTTTTTATGATCTCTTTAGTATAGAGGCCCAGTAATATCATTACAGATCAAAATGTATCCACAATTTTATAGCCTTGGGCACAATTCCAAATTTCTCTCTAGAATGTTTGGATGAGTTCACAGCTCTGCCATCAATGCAATGGTGTCCCAATTTTGCCACATGCCTTCCAACATTTATCACTTTCCTTTACTAACATATAGGCTACTCTGATAGATGCAAAGTGGTACCTCAGAGTTGTTTTAATTTGCATTCCTCTAATCAAGAGTGAGTTAGAACTTAAAAATATGATTATTGATTTCTTTATCAGAAAATTGCTTACTCAAATCCTTTGACCATTTGTCAAATGGCGAATGGCTTGTATTCTTATAAATTTGACTTAATTCTCTATAAATCTGAGAAATTAAACCTTTATAAAAATTATTTATAACAATAATTTCCCCCAGTTTGTTATTTCCCTAACAACTTTGGTTGCATCAGTTTTGTTTGTTTGAAAACTTAAAAATGTAAATGTAAATGTAAATGTAAAATTCATGTTACACCTTATAATGCTCTTTATCTCTTGTTGGGTCATAACTTCTTCCCTTATTTAGAGATCTGCCAGATAAACTATTCTATGTTCCCCTAATTTACTTAGGTTATCATTCTTTATATCTAGATCATATATCCATTCTGACCTTATCTTTGTATAGGGTATAAGATTTTAGTCTATACCATACTATTTTCTAGTTTTCCCAGCAGGTTTTTATTAAATAATGAATTATTATCCCCAAAGCTGGGATCTTTGGGTTTATCAAACACTAGGTTGCTAAGGTAATTTACCCCTATATATTGTATAGCCAATCTATTCCACTAACCCATCATTCCATTTCTTAGCCAGTACCACACTATTTTGATTATTACTGCTTTATAGTACAATTTGAGATTTGGTACTGCTAAGCCACTTTCCTTCATATATTTTTTCATTAAATCCCTTGATATTCTTGACCTTTTGTTCTTTAAAATGAATTTTATTATTTTTTTCTAGTTCTAGAAAATAATTATTTGGTAGTTGAGTTAGCATGGCACTGAATAAGTCAATTATTTTAGATAGAATTGTCATTTTATTATATTACCTTGGCCTACCCATGATCGATTAATATTTCTCCAATTCTTTAGATCTGATAATTTGTGTGAAAAGTATTTTGTAGTGGTATTTATATAATTCCTGCATTTGTCCTGGCAAGTAGACTCCTAAGTATTCTATATTGTCTAGAGTCGTTTTAAGTGGAATTTCTCTGTCTATCTCTTGCTGCTGGACTTTGTTCATAATATATAGAAATGTTGATGATATATGTGGGTTTACTTTTGTATACTGAAACTTTGCTAAAGTTACTAATTATTTCACAGAGTATTATAGTTGATTCTCTAGGATTCTCTAAGTGTACCCTCATATCATCTGCCAAGAGTGATAGTTTAGTTTTCCTTATTGTCTATTTCAATTCCTTGAATTTCTTCTCTTATCGCTAATGATAGCATTTTGTACAATATTAAAAGAATAGTGGTGATGATGGGCATCCCCCTGATCTCACTGGGAAGGCTTCTATTGCAATTCCCATTGCAGATGATACTTTCTGATGATTTTAGATAGATACTACTTATCATTTTAAGAAATGGCCCATTTATTACTATGGATTTTAGTGTTTCAAATAAGAATGAGTGTTGTGTTTTGCTGAACTTTTTCTGCATCCATTGAGGTAATCATGAGATAAACATGTCTATTAGTTTGGTTATTGATATGGTTGATTATGCTGATAGTTTTTCTAATAGTAAACCAACCTTTCATTCCTGGTATGAATCCCACCTGATCATAGTGAATGATCTTTATAATTGCTATATTCTCTTTGATAGTATTTTACTTAAGATTTTTAAATTGATATTCATTAAGAAAATATATAAATATATGGCCTACAACTTTCTTTCTCTGTGTTTTCTCTTACTGGCTGAAGTAACAGAACCATATTTGTGTCATAAAAAGAATTTGGTAAGATTCCTTCTCTGCCTATTTTCTCCAATAGTTTACATTGTATTGGGATTAATTGTTCTTTAAATGTTTTATAGAATTTACTTGTGAATCCATCTTGCCCTGCAGAATTTTATTAGGGAGTTCATTGATGGCTTGTGCAATTTCTTTTTCTGATGTGGGGTTATTTTAGTATTCTGTTTCCTCTTTTGTTAATCTGAGCAATTTATATTTTTTTGTAAATATGCTTCCATTCTGTGTAGATTGTCAGATTTTTTGGTATATAATTAAGTAGAATAGCTCCTAATGATTGTTTTAATTTCCTCTTCATTGAAGATGAAGTCACACTTTTAATTTTTAATACTGATTATTTGATTTTCTTCTTTCCTTTTTTGATTAAATTAACCAGTGCTCTATTTTATTAGTTTTTCATAAAACCACCTCCTAGTCTTATTTTTTATTTCAATGGTTCTCTTCATTTCAATTTTATTAATTTCTCCTTTGATTTCAGAGATTTCTAATTTAGTATTTAATTAGGGATTTTTAATTTGTTCATTTTTTTAGTTGCATGCCCAATTCATTGGTCTGCTTTTTCTCTCTTTTACTGATGAGTTTGGAGATATAAACTTTCTCCCTAAGTACTTCTTTGGTTCTATCCCATAAATTCTGATATGATTTCTGTCCTCATCATTCTCCTTAATAAAATTATTGATTGTTTCTGTAATTTGTTCCTTGACTCAGTCCTCCTTTATAATACTAAATTAGTTTCTAATTATTTTTGTCTTTCCATGGGCCATTATTGATTATATTTTATTGTATTATGATATGAAAAGTATGAATTTATAATTTCTCTTTTTTTTGTATTTGGCTGTGATTTTTTTTATGCCCTGGTACATGGTCCTTTTTTGTGTAGCACCACATACTGCCGAAAAGAAAGTACACTCTTTTCTATTCCCATTTAATTTTCTCCAGAGATCTATTTGTTCCAATTTTTCTAAAATTTCATTCACTTCCTTCATTTCTTTTTTCTTTATTTTTCTTTTGATTTACCTAGATCTGAAAGGGGAGAATTGAGGTCCCCTGCTCTTTTAGTTTTACTGTCTATTTCCTCCTGCAGCTCATTAAATTTTTACTCTGAAAATTTGATGCTATGCTGTTTGGTGCATATATGTTTATTATTGATGTTATTTCATTTTCTAGGATACCTTTTAGTAAGAAGCAATTTCCTCATTTCTTTTAATTAGATTCATTTTTGCTTTAGCTTTGTCTGAAATCATAATTGCTACTCCTGACTTTTTTCTTCAGCTGATGTGCAATAAATTCTTCTCTATCCCTTTGCCTTTATTCTGTGTGTATTTCCCCTCAAATGTGTTTCTTATAAACAACATATCATAGCATCCTGTTTTTTAATCTACTCTGCTATCTGCTTCCTTTTTATGGGTGAATTCATCTCATTCAAATGTACAGTTATGATTACCACCTCTGCTTTGCCCTTCACCTTATTTTTCCCTTTTGATCTTACTCTTTCTCTTTCCTTTCACTCTCTCCCTCCTTAGAAATATTTTGCTTTTAATTACCTACCACTACCTCTCCCTCCATTTTATTACCACCTTTTATTTTGTTCCTTTCCTATTTTTTTATAAAGTAAGTTAGACTTATATACTCAAATGAGTAGGGCTGATATTCCCTCTCAAAGCAAATTATGATTAGATTAAGCTTTAAACATTGCCTATCACCACTTCATCCTCCCCTCCACTGTAATAGTTTTTCATGCCTTTTAATGTGAGATAATTTGCCGTTCCATCTTTCCTTTCTCTTTTCTCTCAGTACAATACTCTTTTTCACCTCTTGATTTTTTTTGCATATCATATCATATCATCTTATCAGATTACTTCCATATCCTCTGTCTATGGAAAGTACCTTTAACTTTTCTAATACTGGTTAAAATTTTAAGAATCAGCAATATCATCTTTCAATATGGAACATAAACAGTTTGGCCTTATTGAATCCCTTAAATTACTTATTTAATTTTCTACATTTTTCTTGAGTCTTGTATTTGGACATAAAATTTTCTTTTTAGGTCTAGTCTTTTCATCCTGAATGCTTGGGAATCTTCCACTTTTATTAAATGACCATTTTTTCCTCTTAAAGAATATACTTAATTTTTCTGGATTGGTGTTTCTAGGTTTTAAACCCTATGCTTTTGCTCTCTGAAATATCATGTTACAACCCTTCTAATCCTTTAATGGTGAGGTGGATAGGTCCTGTGTAATCTTGACTGTAGTTCCATGGTATTTTAATTATTTCTTTCTGATTGTTCACAGTGTTTTATCTTTGTGTAGGGGGCTTTTGGATTTAGCTACAGTATTCCTGGGAATTGTCATTTGAAGATTTATTTCCATAGTTGATGGGTGGATTCTTTTAATTTCTATTTTACTCTTCTGTACAAGAATATTAGGGAAATTTTCTTTGATAATTCATTGCAATATGATATTTAGGGTTTTTTTTTGGTCATGATTTTCAGGTAGTCCAGTAATTCTTAGATTGCATCTCATGGAACTATTTTCTAGGTCATTTTTTTTCTGATGGAATATTTCATGTTTTCTCCTACTTTTTCATTCTTTTGCTTTTGTTTTATTGTTTCTTGAAGTCTTATAATGTTATTAGCTTCTAGTTGCCCAATTCTAATTTTTAAGGAATGATTTTCTTCCATGAGCTTTTGAATCCATTCACCCTGCTCCCCCTGCCCAATTTGGCCAAATTTGCTTTGTAAGCTGTTATTTCCTTCTTGCATTGCTTTCATTTCTCTTCCTTATTTTTCTTCTGCCTTTCTTAATTGTTTTTTGAAAACTTTTTGGAGCTTTCCCAGAGCTGGAGACCAATTAATATTTTTCTTTGAAGTTTTAAACGTAAAAACTTTGCTTTCACTGACCCGTTCTGAGTCTATACCTTGTTCTTTTTCTCCATAAACATTTTCTATGATTGGATGTTAGATTTAGGGTCTTATTGTAGGATTAAGTGAGGATTCTGGTCTTGCCCTGGGTCTTACATCAGGTAGGCGCCTTGTTGATTGCCTTGTGCTGGGGCTTGGTGCCTCATTTGGGATTGTGCAGGAACTCAAAGCCTCCCTCTGGGTCTGCATCAGCCAGGTACACCACAGACTGCTCAGCACTAGGGCTTAGGGCCTCAATGAAGGTTTGGGTTGGGCCTTGGAACGTTAAAAGGTGAGCTTGGGGTTATACTACTGTTGGGTTAGGTAGGGTCTCAGAATCTTGATATTGGCCTGGGCCAGGTTCAAAACCTAGAACAATAGATACGTGTGTGTGTGTGTGTGTGTGTGTGTGTGTGTGTGTGTGTGTGTGTGTACTTGCTATTGGCCTGTGTTGATACTTTTTGGTGGGGCCTTGCTCTTCCCTCTTACCCCAGTGAAGCAGAACCTCTCTGCCTACCTTTCAAGTTATTTTCTGGAGGAAAGTTTTTTCACCCTGTCTCTTTGTTGGTTCTGTCACTTCAGGATTCATTTTAAAGGTTTTTTATGGTTGGTTGGAGAGGATTTGAGTGGTTCAAGTTTTTCAGGCTTCTACTTTGCCATCTTGCCTAAAAAGTTCTTTTAAGAGAAAGAAGTTATCTTAGCATTCTATATGTCTGAATTCTAAAATGTTGGAACAAGCAGCATAGCATTTCCAGCACATCCCTGAGAAGAAAAGGTAAGACTGAGCTGTGGCATAGAAGGGAGTTATCAATAAGATTCATTAGCTTTATAGATACCTTGGAATAGGAGGAAACAGGGTGGCAAAGATCCGAAAGAAGGTAGTCAGGCTCTTTCCCTAATTTCTCCTGCTGATACCTGTCTATCCATGGACACCATCATAAAATCTGCAGCTTTATTCCCAGATTTCTAGGAAACTGAATTTTATCTAACTACAAAAGAGGCTGATATTAAATAGTGATAGAATTAGAATGCCAGGTAGAGTGGTTTAGCCTCTGCTTAGTCATTAGGGATTTTCCAAAGTGGGAGTTCAAAACTATTTTAAAAAGTTCTGAACTAACTTTTCAACTAAGATAAACTCTTCCACAGAGAAAGTAGGTAAATAAGTGGACATTAGGACCATTTTGTTGTTACTCCCTATCTTGCCAGGCTAAAATCCACTCATTTTAGTGAATGAATTAATTTTGTAACTGAATTAGGCTCATACACTGAATAAAAGCTGCCATTGAACAGGGAGGTGGTAGAGATGAGAGCCAGCACCTTGAAATCCAGAAGAAGGAAAAGTCAGATGTCAGGAATCATGAGATCTGCTGTTCCAAATGAGGTAACTTTGATTTAGCACATGAATGACATGAAGTATCAATTCTAGAGTTCCCATTTGAAATAGTACCAATTCCATTGACACATGTCTGTTCATTGTTCATCCACTTCATTTCTATTTCTTAGCCAGTTTCCCTAGCTCTGTAGCTCACTCAGTGAGTGCCAGCTGCTCCTATTGCTTCCAGGGTCCAGGAAACATACTTGATTTACATTCTGAATGATTCACTTCATAACCAAGTTCCTCAGACCCTTCTAGCCCTTTTGTACTTGACTGCTGCCCACATTCACCATTTCTAGAATTGCTGGCTGAACCCACCTTTTTTCAGACATAATGTTCTTTCTCTTTTTTCCTGTGACTTTTTATAAGTAGTCTCACATGACTAGAACACTCTCTTTCATTTCTGCCTCTTAGTTTCCCTGACTTCCATCAAGACTCAGCTCAAAGCCTACCTACTCTTAGAGACCTGATCCTCCAGCTGCTTATGGTTTCCCTATGAGATTACCTTCTATCCAGTCATAAATACATTGTATTTTCTAGCTGGTTACACACTGCATCCCTCATTAGTATATAAATTTTTGGAGGATAAGGACTCTTTATTTTTATATCATTTATCTCAGTGCTTAGAACATCATAAGTACTTGAAAATGCTTATTAACTACCTGACCATATCCATGTGGTGCTTATTTAATACAGGACCTTGAATGGGTTCCAGTTTCTTCCTTCCTTTTTTTTTTTTTTGGATCTAATTTTGAATCTAACAAAATGAAAAGAAAAACAGTTTAGAGTAAAGAGTTAGGTTGTTTACTATCTTTAAATATTTTATGAGCAGGAACAATTGGATGGGTTCTCTCACCTTGCAGAATACTTCATAATAATTTTTATTTCTCCCTTTACTTATAACAGTCTTTGAAGGATTGCTCTAAAACATCCATCACATTTTATCTTCAGCAAGTAGATAAATTTTGTTATTTTTTTCTAGCTTCATAAACCAATTTTTTTGGTATTCAGTTCAGATAGCACTGAATAATCAAATTAATTTGGGTAGTGTTGTTATTTTTATTATATTGGCTCAACTTACACATGAAGAGTGAATATTCTTCCAATTTATTTAGACTTGTTATTTTTTTTGTATGAAAAGTGCTTTGTGACTTTTCCTATAATTTTTGAGTTGTCTTAGAAGGTAAGCTCTCAATTATTTCATATTTTATATTTAATTATATTTAATTTTATATTTTATGTTTAATTTAATAATTCAGCTTATTCAATTTCTTTTTTAAAATGGTTAAATAATCTATTTCTAGTCTATTGTTTTGAGCAATTTATGTTTTTGTAAATGTTTGGCCACTTTATTTAGATTATTGGTTAAATTGTCATTTAGTTGGTAAAAATAGCATCTAATTGTTTATTTTATTTCTTTTTCATCGGTTGTGAATTACATTCAGCTTTTTTATTCTAGGTAGTAGTAGCTTTGTTTTCTCCTATATATGTTGAATTAATTAACTAATGGTTAATTAATTTTATTTTTTTTATTTAACTACTTATTTCAATGATTTTTAAAAAGTTTCTAATTTTCTTCATTTCTCCTTTGGTGTTCAGGATTTCTATTCTAATGTCTAATTAAGGGTTTTTAATTTGTTTTTTTTTAATAGTTGAACACTCAATTGATCAATCTATTCTTTCTCTTATATGAGTATTAATGTTTAGAGACATACATTTCTCCCTAAGTATAGCTTTAACTGAATCTTACAAGTTTTGGAATATTATTTCATTCTTTTCATTATTTTTAATGAAATTATTGATTATTTTCTGTGATTTGTTCTTTGACCTATTCATTTTTTAGAAATATGTTATTAAGTTTTCAATTAACTTTTATTCTATGCTTGAAAGATCCTTTATAGAATGAAATTCTTATTGTATTATGGTCAGAAAAAAAAGATGTACTTAATATGTCTGTATTCAGCTCTGAGGTTTTCATTCCCTAATTCTCGGTCAATTTTTGTGAATGTGTCATGCACAGATCAGAATAGGTTTAGTCCTTTCTATTTCTATTCAATATTCTCCAGAAATCTATTATATCTAAACTGATCTCTTTAATTTTGTCTTATTTATTTTATGCTAGGATTTACATAGGTATGAGAAGGGTGCATTGGGGTTCTGCACTATCTCATCTATTAGATTTCTTTCATCCTGGAACTCATTTAAATCTTCCTTTAAGAACTAGGATGTTTTGCTATTTTGTACATTATGTTTGGTATTGATATCAATTTATCATCTGTGGTATTGTTAAACAAAATGGAATTTCAATGTTTATCTCTTTTAGCTTGATCTATTTTTTGCTTTTGCTTTGTCTAAGAAAATGGTTGCCCACCCTTGCATTTTTAAAATTTCAGCTGAAGCATAATAGACTCTGCTCCAGCTCATCATTTTAACTCCATGTATATCTTTATCTTCTAAGTGTTTAACATAAACAGGTAAAAGGAAATTTTTATTCCCTTTGTCTATTTTAAGTTAATCAATCAAGAACTTAAAGTATCCTTAATTAACAGTAAGTCACTAACAAAGAAAGTTCATACCTTAACAGACCACAAGCACTGCCACCCCCAACCCCCAACAGTTCTAGGCAAATTGAAAGGCTGTGATTGACTCCTGAGATGTAAGGAGAGCTGATAGGTGGAGAAAACTGTATATAAACAGGAGCCTGAGAGAGATTCACTCTTTTGATTCTTGAGCTCTTCCTGCTTTGTGCATTCTTGGGCCTATTCTGGGCAGTCTTGGCATCATGTGCACTGAAGGTTCTCAGCAGTTTTTCAGAGTCTTTGGCTCTTTGGATTTCAGCTTCCTGATTAGGACTTTGGATTCTAGTGAGATTTGCTTTTAGATTTGCATTCAAGGTCTGGAGGCACTAGGATTAGGACTTAGGGTATTTTTAGCTAGGTGATATTTTCTACTTCCTTCCTATATTTCCCACTTTAATATCTCTACCTTGCTGTAAATAAAGCTGCTAACAGCCTTTTGACTCATAGTTTAACGTTAAAGTTTATAAACAGCAACCACAACAATTCTTTTCTTTTAAACCATTATTATCTTTGTCAAACCAAATTTTTAATTATTACATTTGGCCACCTAATTTTAATTATTACAAACAATATGTGGTTGGAATCTGCATTTTAAAGGCTTTGTTTATAGATGTCTTCACGTCATTGTCTTCTGAAATTCTGTCTTGAGCTTTTCAGTCACCGTATTAACTCTTCATGGTAGGGTTTTTGTTTTTATTGTTGTGGTTGTTCATTCTTCCAGATTACTTATTTACTTTGGACTTTGTTAGAAGTGAGCTCTACCTATTTCTTAGACTATTTATAGTTGAGTTTAAGTAGACTTATGCATTCAATTACTGTTAGCCCATCAGGAGGTTTTGCAGGCTTATAATGACTGAACTGCTTGATTCACTTTTGGTGTGGCTTTCCTGTCCTGACTGAAGGCTTTATGCAGGGGTCAAGATTTGAACTGAGTCTCCCCTCTACTCTTGGGCTCAGAGCCACACAACTTAATTTTTGGAATTTATTCTTTGCTTATTACACAGCAAAAGCCTCTCACAATCACTCCTCTCTCCCCTGGATATGTGATCCAGAACTAGGTAATAGGCGGTAGAGTTTTCAGCTGTTCCTTTTTCCACTGCCTGTTTGCAGTCCTTTGAAATCTCTTTTTGTTCAGGTGCTTCCAACCCTGGTGATCTGTCATAGCCTCCTTTCTGTCCCCAGATGCTGGAATGTTTCTTCTTGTTTCTTCTGCGACCACTGCACGCTGCTGCTTCTGTAATATGCCCCTGGCTAGCCCATGTCCTATTGTAATAGACCTCTGTACATCTTCCTAAGTTTTTCTAGACTGGAGAAATGACTCACTGTTACTTTTTCTTTACTTTCCAGTTGGAAATCAGTATAGTGTGTTTTTTAGGTTGACTTAGAAAAGGTATGGAGAGAAATCACAAAGTACTGGCTCTTACTCTGGCAGATCGTCTCCCTGGAGACATTTCTGAACTTTTCAACTCAAGGTCAATTTTTATGATATCTTTTCACTTAGGATAGTGGAATTATCTATCTATCTATCTATCTATCTATCTATCTATCTATCTATCTATCTATCTATCATCTATCTATCTATCTATCTATCTATCTATCTATATCTATATCTATATCTATATCTATATCTATATCTATATCTATATCTATATCTATACCTATATATCTTTGATCTTTTGTATCCTCTCACATTTGCTTAACTTGTCCTTTGCATCAGATACATAGCCCTAAACCCTAGGGTAATTTGGGAGGACACTTCAAAGCACCATATCATACAATGCATTTTTCATTAGTTTTTGGAATACGGTATAAACCATGGTGATCTCCAGGGGACTCATTCTTTGGGAAGTCACTCTGGAATCTTCCCACATCCCCAATATTTTATAAACTTTGGTTTCTAGAATATTTTGTCTGCCAAAGAGAATATTCTTTGGACATGAGAGTTCATAGTAGATTGGTTAACAGGGAGTTGATGCCCAAGTTAATGGGCAGATTATAACATAGACATTACTTGCCTTTAAAGAGTTCAAATCATCTGACATAGAACAGGTGCATTCTTGAATGCTGGAACAAATAAGAAAACTGGGAGATATACTGAGTCGATGTTAGCCTTTTATGAAAGACCACAAAAATGAGGAGTGATACTCTTGGATTAGAGGCCAAATTTCTCCCTTTTCAAAAAAAAGGATGAGAATGCAGTCTGTATACAATAGGTCAAGCATATGGATTTTTTCCTGGTAATGTTCTGGAACATATGAATAAAAGAAATTTTTGTGAAGTTTTGGAAAAGGAATAAGTGATCACAAAGAGTGTGGTTTCTCATGAATGTCCTCTTGGATGCAAAGTTTTAAATTTTCATTTGCATGTAAAATATTGAGGATAATTGACCCATATTTGAGTAGAACTAGGGATGTTTGATGTGGAGAAAATAAGACTTCAGGATTACTAAAAGGTCTCTTAAGCTTCTTTCTTACTTGATAACATGATGGCTGAGATCTGATAACTTTTGATTATTTGAATGGTGATGATCAAATAGAAAAATTCAATTCTTAATGACAGGCCTGGGGAAGCCCCAGCAGTACCTGCATAACATGTACCTGAACACCAGAACTTCCTATTCTTCAACCTGTACCTGTTTCATTGTCTTGATCCAAACCCTCATCATTTGGACTAACACTTCACCACCCAGCTACAGTCAAGAAAGATTATCCCCAAAAGGTCATGGACAAAAAGGGAACCTTCCTAGTATGAATATAGGGTACGATCTCATTGGTCCAGAAATGTGCTTTCTGATGGATCATGTGGATTGGATCAATTTGGGGACTATTTCCTAAAGATATCAAATAATTTGAATTAAAAAATTATTACCTGTGACCTATGAGGAAGTCTTGAATTTTCTGGCCTCTCTTTCCTTATATATAAATTAAATGACAAGACAGGATGCCTTCTGTGACCCAGCTCAGTTCTAGATCTCAGATACTAGATGTGTGGCATCATGCATAAAAACAATTGCAAGAGGCTCAAAAATACTTTGACTAAGGGTCCCATGTGGGAAATGAGTGCTTAGCTTTAAAAGGGCACTACTTTGAAGGATGCAGCACTCATGTGGCTAGAGTGCTTGTTTAAACCTCTGTCCCATTATTTTGTGGATATCACAATGCAGTGGCAAGAATATTCACTGTGGGGTTACAAAAGCTACGTTATTTTTCTGCTTCTGAAGATTCTAGTCTTTGCTATCTTGGGCATGCTATTTAGTCTTTGGGCCTGTGGTTCTTCACATCACAATAAAGAGGTTGGCTAACATGGTGTCTAGGGTTCCTTTTAGTTCTTGAACTCTGATCAGATGATCTTCACGTCAGAATTTGGGCAGAGCTGATTGGGAGGACAGATAACTGAGAGCATATAACCTAGTTAGAACAGGCTTGGTGTAAAGAAAACTTCATGAGAACTGCCAAGTCTTGTTATTTCTGCTTTTCTAATATCTCTCAGGTACGAGTCCTTTTTTAAGCCTCTTACTTCTGTCTTAGAAGAGATACTAAGTATTAGTTCCAAGGCAGAAGAGCAGTAAGGACTAGGCAACTTGGGGTTAAGTGACTTGCCAAGGTCACACAGTTAGGAAATGTCTAAGGCCAGATTTGAACCCAAGACCTTCCATCTCTAGGCCTGGCTCTATATCCACTGAGCTACCTAATTATCCCCAGATACAAATCCTTTTCTCTACTTGCAGAGGGGTATTCTCAGTGTTCACAATATATTAGATCCTGATTATCTCAGATTATCTCATGCCTGGTCTCTTACAATAGCCTTTTGCTTGATTTTTCTACCTTGTCTCTCTGTCATAATCTATTTTCCTTTTAGCTGCCAAGGCAACAAGGCAGCATCTCAAAGCACATGTCTGACCATGTCAACTCTAAACTCAGCAAAATCCACTGCTTCCCTGTTACCTCCAAGAGCAAATAGACAATGCTTGGCTGGACATTCAAGGCCATGAACTGTCTGGTTCCAATCTACCCTATGAGCTATCTACATGGGCTTGCTTCTATTTCTTTGAACCTGTTACACTACTACTACTACTACTACTACTACTACTACTACTACTACTACTACTACAACAACAACATACACTCTGTCTTTTTCTATTTAACCATATGTAAAATCTTGTATGTACATAGTTGTTTTCATGTTGTCTCCCTTCCTCCCCCCAATGGTTTTTCTTTATATCTCCAGTTCTCAGGGCAGTGCCTGCTGCTTGGTAAACGCTTAATATATTTTTATCATTTAGCATTTTTGAGGTGCTCTAGTCAAGGCCTAAAGAGTGCCCCAGGAGTCCAAGCACTCTAAGAGATCTGGGAGCAGAGCAGATTTGTCAGTAGGGCTTTCCCTTTAATAGCAATTATGACACTATAGGGACATAATGGCCAGCTTCAAATGCTGATGAAGCTGTCATGTAGAACTAAAAATGGGCTTCCTCTGCTTGGCCTCTTGGGGCCAATGAAAAGCAATGAGTGTAGAGTCCAAAGGATCAAATTAAAACTTTAGGGATAAAAAGGTTAATAATTACAACTATCCAAAAGTTGAATGGACTAACTCAGTAGAATTTATTGAGGACTCAAAAGATGTATTTAACTGTTTTGGAGTTTAATGGATTCCCTTGGATATAGTGGATTGCCTTTATTGAAGTCTTTAAGGCTACTAAATTGGCAGTTATACTGTGGAGGAGATCATTGTCCTCATGTGGGCCTGGGCTCCTTTCCATTTGATATTTTCTGATTATATGTTTCCACTCTTTCAGCTCTCCTTCAGTTAACCTCCTATGATTTGAAGGAGCACAAACTAGTCTGTAGGATGGTCAACCAGCAGAGCTTAACTCTTTTTTGAGCAAGCTTCTTTTCTTTAATCTCTCCTTTCAGTCCAGAAAATTTCCATTCAATATTTTTTTCACATTGAACCTGCTTCATCATATAATTGTTCCCTCCACAAATGTTACTGGGTGAAGAGAGGATGAATGCATGTCTGAAGATGGTCTGGCATTCCATGATAGCCTCCAGAAAATCAAGAAGTGCAACAACAAGAATATATAATATTCTCCTTTCCAGTCCTGATTTGTGCCACTTTCTGAAAATGAGGAACTGTAAACAGTAGCTAGAGGAGGTGAAAACTGACTAACAAAAAAGATAGAGGTTAGTGAGATCCACATGTCCAATTTATCGAGTCCAAATATTTTTAAATCCACCTGCCATCCTAAAGAAGGCATTTAACATTAAAAAAATCTCATGACAAAAATTCATTCCATTCTTGATATTTCAGTATATGTTATCTGCTTTTTCCTTTCACAGGGTCTTCATTTCCTCTTCTTCCCCTTAGCTTTTTGCTCTTTGCCCTTCCCTTTAGGGCGGTACTGGGCTATGCTATTATGCCCAGTTAATGTATCCTCCTAGCAGCAGTGTCACATAGATATCTAAGAGTATCTGATTATAATTCTAGGTTCACATATGGTTTGAGCATGCTGTGTTTGCTTCCAAGAGTTGGGCAACCTCTAGTCAAATTTTATAGATTGTGAATGTCCCATGCCTGCCAGCAAAGACAGTTGGAAAGTCCCCTGCTTCCTACTCTAATCCCCAACTGTGGAACAACAAAAGAAAGAAGATGATCTTGCTAGCTCCCTTCCTCTCCCCAGGATCTAGTGCTTTGCTCATTTGTCTTCATTAGACTGAAAGTTCCTTTATTCTGAGCCTGTTGTGAAGATGCTAATCCAGGGGCTGTATGCATACAAGGATTCAGGTTTAAAATTGTAATGGTGACTTCTGTTCTTTTTTCCTAATTTCTTTCTTTTTTTTAAACCCTTACCTTCCATCAGAAGAGTGGTAAGGGTAGGCAATGGGGGTCAAGTGACTTGCCCAGGGTCACACAGCTGGGAAGTGTCTGAGGCCAGATTTGAACCTAGGACTTGCTGTCTCTAGGCCTGGCTCTCAATATACTGAACTACCCAGCTGCCCCCCCCCCCTTTTTCTAATTTCTTGAATGTGGATTCTGGACTTCAGGACCCAGTTTCAATTAAATTATTGATTTGATAACTCTGACCAATTTTCTTGACTTGGTTGTATTTCTTTCTGAAGTGGGACACAGTAGCAACACTGCTTGTAAGAATTATTAATATGTTTTAAAATTCAGGACTGAGAAGGCACAAAATTATATCATCCAATAGTTAGCTGACCCTGCTCTACATAGATGCTTCCTTTGGAGGAAGAAGAGATGGCAAATCGTCCTAGGAGAGAGAAGGCAGACTAAAATTGGAAGCATTACGCTTCTTCAACATCTAATGAATCTCCATGGGCACACAAGCCAGAAAAAAATCTTGTTATTGGGCAGTTAAGCATAGCCCTAATTATTCTCTACAAGGCTTTGAAGGAAAGACTAGTAGTGAAGGTTGAAGATAATGGCTAGAGGAGAATACCTATATTCTCCTCCAAGCCCTATTGCTCTCCAATTCTCTTTTCTGCATCTCTTCTTGTGAAATATAACCCAGACAATCCCTCATGGGACTGGAGATTTAGTTCAAATAAAGGATTCCATATTCAATTTACTGATTCTGCTAATCACTTTTTTCCTAATCAGAAGTCCTTGGAATTTTTAACATTCTGGGAACAATTTGGCATAGCAAAGAATGCAGACTTGTTTGGAGAAGAATTTGTTGACAAATTGGTAATGAGGAAGATGACCAAAGGTACACATAGAAAGTTATTATCCAAAAAATAATCCCATGGGACAAAGATTACCTCTATTAAAAACCTCAAGTCATGAACCATGAGAAAGAATAAGTCCTAACAATTCTGGAGAACAATGTGACTGTGCAAAGAATTTACCTCAGTCCAGATACAGTGGAGACAACACAGACATTGGAAAATTAAAAACAAATCCTTCTCTCAAATCTTTTTGGCACAAAACTAGGACTTTATTTCAAGAATCTTAGCTTTGTCATGAAAATAGAAAATGAATGCTTGGAGCTAATTTAAGGAAAGAGATTTTATTTTCTGAAAAGGTAAAATCCTTGGTTCTTTTCAAATTAAAGTTCCATGAAATTTGCTTGCTTTAATAAACCTGTTACACAAGCATATGTTTGCAGTGGAGCCTTCTTCCTCAATATCTCCATAAATCTCAGTTTATGAAAGATAAAGACCCATCTCAACACAGCAGGAAACACTAGACAAACTCCAATCTCACCAGGGTCAAGGGTACTTTAGCAATGTTAACACATGCCTTTTGGAATAGATTGTAGTCTCTTTATTGAGAAGATATTTTAACTCTATATGAAACTGACATGGTCAGACTAGGACATGATGATCAACTGGTCCCTATGGTCATTTCTTTCACTAGTTCATACACTTAATGACTGATCCAACTATCTTCTATTCAATCAGTTAGAGGTGTTAGAGGTCCAAGTTCAAAGCAATGAATCAAACATTGCAGGGGATTTGTCAAACTCTGTGGAAACATTGATCAGAATTATCCCTGGATTTCAGGACTGTGCCCATTGAGCTCAATTCATATAGTAGTCAGATGAATCTTTTGGATGATGTTGGCTGGATTTCTGAAAAAAATTACATTTATGTAATACATGCCCAGCAATAATTTCCATTTGAGAAACTCTGTATATACCATAAAGTTAATTTCTTAACTTCCACTGACATTGGGAAGTCAGACACCTCAAGCTTGCTGCTACTTGTTCACACAGAGTCCTAGGGGTAGTCTTGGAAGGTTGGAGGGTTTTGTTCCTCACATTAGACCCTGCAAGCCCTGCTTAGTATGTTTCCTCCATTGACTATATTGTTTGATATTGATTAGTATGTTATAAAAATACTTTATAGGAATAATATTTACAGAGATTATAACTTCAGGTGAGCCAGACAATCTATATTTCAAGATGTTATTTCCTTCAGCATTTTTTGTGCCTCCTTTACCAAGTTATTGACACTTTTTTTCATGATTTTCTTGCCTCACACTCATTTCTTGGTGCTCACAGTTCCAGGGCAGGAAAGTCTGTTTGTAGATACTGATAAACCAGAGCACAGGTCAATAGAGTGGTAAATACAGAGACTCTCAGAACTAGCTCTGAAAATAGTAGCATGAAAAATCTGAAGCTTGGGACAGTGCCCCCTCCACCTTGAGAATACAGTCAAACTAACATGAAATTAAAAGTCAAGAAATGGGCTGGAAAAATGAGGAAACTACAAAAAAAGGACCTGGCCATATACAGTTATTATGGTGACAGGGAAGGTCAAAACACAGACTGAGAACAAGACAACAAAATGAAATCAGGTACATGCAAAGCCCCCAAGGCCCCTGTTGGTTTCAGGTCCCCAAAAATAATTCTGGGAAGAACTTGAGAATAATTTTAAAAATCATATAAGAAAGGTAGAGGAAAAATTGGGGAAAGAAATGAGAATGAGGCCAACAAAATCATGAAAAAAATATCAATAACCTCCCAAAGGAGGCACAAAAATACTAAAGAAAATAATATCTTGAAATATAGATTAGTCCAAATGGTTAAAGAGGAACAAAAATCCTCTGAAGAGAATTTCTTAAAAAGCAGAATTGGCCTTATGGAAAAAGACATACAGAAATTCATTGAAGGAAAGAACTTCTTAAAAAATTAGAGTTGGGCAAATATAAACTTATGACTTTAGTAGACATCAAAAAACAATAAAACAAATTAAAAAGAATGAAAAATAAGAGAAATATGAAATATCTCATTGGTAAAACAACTGACCTGGAAAATAAATCAAGAAGAGATTATTAAAAATTAGTGGTCTACCTGAAATCCATGATCAAGAAAAGAGCCTAGATATCCTCTTTCAAGAAATTATTGAGGAAAACTGACACGAAAAATTATAAACATAAAGTAAAGTAAAAATTGGAGGAATCCACCAATCACCTCCTGAAAGAGATCCAAAAATGAAAATTCTCAGGGATTTTATAACCAAATTACAGAGTTCCCAGGTAAAGGAGATAGTACTGTAAGCAACCAGGAAAAACACAATTCAGATATCATGGAACCACAATCAAGATAATGCAAGGCACCATAGCTTCTACATTAAAGTAATATGATATTTTGTAGCTTGTATGATGAGCTTGTAATATGATATTTTGGAGGTCAAAGGAGCTAGGATTAGATCCAAGAATCATTTATCCAGAAAAAGTAAGAATCATCTTTTAGAGGGGAAATGGAGATTTAGTGAAAGAGGGCTTTCAGGCATTCCTGCAGGGAAAAAGAAACATATTTGAATGGACTTTCAAATATAAAACTCAAGAGAAGTATAAAAAGATAAACATGAAAGAGAAAACAATGGACTCAATAAGGTTAAACTGTGTACCTTTCTATATGTGGAAATTATATATATATATATATATATACATGTATATGTATATATATATCTTCTAAGAACTTAAACATTATTAGGGTGGTTAGAAAGAGTCTACATAAAGAGCATGCATGTAAATTAAATATGATGGGATGAGATATAAAAGATATAATTAAGAAGTGAGAAAGAGGAAGAAACTAGAAGGAGGAATGGGGAAGAAGAATGGAATAAATTAGCTTTCATAAAAGAGGTACCAAAGAGATTTTGTAGTGCAGGGGGAAATAAGGGGAGCCCTAGTACCTTGTGCTCATCACAATTGGTTCAGAGAAGAGATAATATATATGATTAGTTGAGTATAGAAATTTATCTTACCCTACAGGAAAATATGAAGGGAAGGGGATATGAGAAAGAGGAATGATAGAAAGGAAAGTAGACTGGGGGAGGTGGTAGTCAGAAGCAAAACACTTGAGGATGGATAGGGTGAAAAGTCAGAGAGTGTAGGATAAAAGGGGAAAACGGGATGGAGAGGAATACATAGTAATTATAAATATGAAAAAAAACCCTATAGTAACTATTTCTGATAAAGGCCTCATTTTGCAAATATTTAGAGAACTGAATCAAATTTATAAGAATACAAATAAATGGCCAAAGAATATGAGCAGGCAGCTTTCAGATGAAGTAATCAATTATCTATAGTTATATGAAAACAAAATGCTCTAAATCACTACTGATTGGAGAAATGCAAATGAAAGCAAATCTGAGGTACCATCTCACACCTATCAGGTTGGCTAATAGGATGAAAAAGAAAAATAAGAAATTTTGGAGGGGTTGTGGGAAAGTTAAGATCCTAACCCACAGTAGAAATATAAACTAACTTTCCTGGAGAGCAATTTGGAATATACTCAAAGGCTAACATTTAACCCTGCAATACCACTAAAGTAGGTCTCTATCTCCAAAATATATCAAAGAAAAAAAGGAAAAGGAATTATTTGTAATATTATATATATGATATACACATATTCATATGTTTGTGATATACATATACACATGTATTTGTGATACACACTATATATCATACATATATATTTAAACAGCTGTTTTTTTGGTGGCAAAGAATTAGAAATTGAGGGGATGTCCATCAAATGAGGAATGGTTGAATAAGAAGTCATGTATAATGGTGATGGAATGCTATTGTTCTGTAAGAAAGGACAAGCAGGAGGATCTCTGAAAAAAAAAATGGAAAGACTAACAAGAACTGATGCAGAGTGAAGTGAGAAACAGGAGAACATTGTCCACAGTTATAGAAATATTGTAAAGATGATCAACTAACTGTGAATGACTTACGTTATTCTCAGCAAGCAATGCAATGATCTAAGACAATTTCTTTTTTTAAAAGATATTTTATTTTACTAATTGCATGTAATAATAATTTTCCACATAAGTTTTCTGAAATTATAAGCTACAAATTGTCTCCCTTCCCTCCCCTCTCCCTTCATGGAGATGGTAAGCCATGTTACCTGGGTTATATGTGTGTTATTATGCAAAACTCATTTCTATATTGTTCATTGTTATAAGAAAATACACACATAAAACCAAAACCACAAAATTAAAACTCAAATAAACTACAGTGAAAAATGGTATGCTTTGATCTGCATTCTTACTCCAACATTTTTTTCTCTGGTGGTGGATAGCATTCTTTGTTTTAAGACCTTCAGAATTGTCCTGGATTATTGCATTGCTGAGAGTAGCTATCTTTCACAATTGATCGTTGTACAATATTGCTGTTACTGAGTACAAAGTTTTCCTGGTTCTGCTCATTTTGCTCTTCATTAGTTCAGGTAGGTCTTTCCAACTCTTTCTGAAATCATCCTGCTCATATCTTTTCTTTTCTTTTCTTTTCTTTTTTTTTTAAACCCTTGTACTTCGGTGTATTGTCTCATAGGTGGAAGAGTGGTAAGGGTGGGCAATGGGGGTCAAGTGACTTGCCCAGGGTCACACAGCTGGGAAGTGGCTGAGGCCGGGTTTGAACCCAGGACCTCCTGTCTCTGGGCCTGACTCTCACTCCACTGAGCTACCCAGCTGCCCTGCTCATATCTTTTCTTACAGCACAATAGTATTCCATCACTATAATATACCACAGTTTGTCCAACTATTTCCCAATTGTTGGAAATCTCCTCAATTTCCAATTTTTTGCCACCACAAAAAGGGCTGATATAATTTTTTGTTTTACACCTAGGTCCTTCTCTCTTCCCACTCTTGTTATATCTCTGCTATACAGACCTAGTAGTAATATTACTGGGTCAAAAGGTATGCACAGTTTTATAGCCCCTTGGATATAGTTCCAAATTGTCCTCCAGAATGGTGAGATCAGTTAGCAACCCAACAACAGTGCATTAGTGTACCAATTTTTCCACTTCCCCTCCAACATTTATCATTTTTCTTTACTGTCATATTGGCCAATCTGATAGGTTTGAAGCAGTACCTCAGAGTTATTTTAATTTGCATTTCTCTAATCAAGAATGATTTGGAACATTTTTTCATATGATTATTGTTAGCTTTGATTTATTTTTCTGAAAACTGCTTATTCATATTCTTTGACCACTTGTCAATTGGGGAATGGCTTGCATTCTTATAAATTTTAATTAATTCTCTATAGATTTATAGAAATGAGATGTTTATCAAAGAAATTTGTTATAAATGTTTTCCCTAGTTTGTTTCCTTTCTAATCTTGATTACATTGGTTTTGCTTGTACAAAATCTTTTAAATTTAATTTAGTCAAGGCTATTTATTTTACATTTTATAATATTCTCTATCTCATTTGTTCATAAATTCTTTCATTCTTCATAGATCTGCCTGGTAAACTATTCTATGTTCCTCTAATTTAGTTATGATATCACCCTTTATCTCTAAATCACATACCCATTTTGACTTTATCTTGGTATAGAGTGTGAGATATTGGCATATACCTAGTTTCGATCAAATTATGAGCTGTTATCCCCCAAACTGAGATCTTTGGGCTTATCAAACACAAGACTGCTGAAGTCATATATCCATAATCAATTCTATTGATCTACCCTTCTATTTCTTAGTATGAGATAGTTTTGATTACTATTCTTATGGAGAAAAAACTGGGGGTTAAATTAAATATTTATCTGGGTTCAGAAGGGTGAGTAGGAGACAGGAATGGACAACAAGTGGGGACTTAACAAGCTGGGAAATTGGGTTTGGCAGTTTGGGAAATGGCAGTTGACAGGAGTGACTGTTGGGCCTTAACTGCCACACTGACCCACCTAGCCAGGGAGTCAGAGAAACTAGCAAGGAACTGGGTAGTACAAGGACAAAAGACTTATAAACACAGGATTTTAATAATAATTGAGGGTCAGGAATAATGGAGAATGGTCACACTGAATCTAATCACTAGGGACTACACAGGGACTGGGAGAATGGGTTAAAGCCTATGCTGCACTAATCAGACTTTACAGACTAGAAGGGAAAATGGGTCTCTCACAAATCATGTCTTCTTCAGCTCCTCTTGATGGCATAGGAAATGGGTCCACAGAAAGGTAAATCTAGGAGATGCTAATCAAGGAGCTTGTCTCAGACTGGGATGTCCACCACCCCAGCTAGATCTTCTAGCTCACTTGATTTTCCCTGGCAGGTCTTCCTTCACAGTGGTAACTCCACTCTCCTTGGATTCCACACTGGGCAGATAAAGGCATTCACACCCTCTCCCTTTCCCAGTTTGATCAGAGTCCTCAAGGGCAAACAGTTTTTCCCCTTCATTCTATTTAGAATGTCCCTGGCTGACAGCCAAGGCTTTTCCCCTTAGTCTGTCTGCTAAGTCTGCTTTCCTACTTTTAAACCCTTTACCTATTATGCTATACAGTTTGAGGTCTGGTACTACTAGGCTACCTTCCTTCACATTATTTTCATTAACTCCCTTGATATTCTTGATTTTTTTTCTTCCAGATAAATTTTGTTATTATTTTTTCTATTTCTATAAAATAATTTTTTGGTAGTTTGATTGGCATGGCACTGAATAAGTAAATTATTTTAGATATAACTTTCATTTTTATTATATTAGCTTAGCCTACAAAGGAGCAATTAATGTTTTCCCCATTGTTTAGATATGTTTTTATTTGTGTGAAAAGTGTTTTGTAATTGCGTTCATATAATTCCCATGTTTGTATTGGCAAGTAGACTCCCAAGTATTTTATATTGTCTAGACTTATTTTATTCTAGAATTATTTTAAATGGATATTTATCCTTTTATCTCTTGCTGCTGGGCTTTATTGGTAATATATAGAAATGATGAATGATTTATGTGGGTTTATTTTGTATCCTGTAATTTTGCTAAAATTATTATTTCACATCATTTTATAGTTGATTCTCTAGAATTTTCTAAATATACCCTCATGTCATCTGCAAAGAGTGATAGTTTAGTTTTCTCATTGCCTACTTTATCTCCTTGAATTTCTTTTCATATTCTTATTGAAAAGCTAGCATTTGTAGTTCAGTATTAAATAATAGTGGTGATAATGGATATCCTTGCTTCACTCCTGAACTTATTGGGGAGGCTTCTAACTTATTCCCATTGTAGATGATATTGCTGATGATTTTAGGTAGATACTATTTATCATTTTAAGGAATGACCCATTTATTCCAATGCTTTTTAGTGTTGTTAATAGGAATGGAGATTGTATTTTTTCAAAGTTTTTTTTCCACATCTATTGAGATAATCGTGTGATTTCTGTTAGTTTGGCTATTGAGATGGTCAATTATGCTGATAGTGTTCCTAATATTAAACCAGCCTTACATTCCTGATATAAATCTCACCTGGTCATAGTGAATGCTCTTTGTGATATATTGCTATACTCTCTTTGATAGTGTTTTATTTAAAAATTTTTTGCAATGATATTCATTAATGAAACTGGCCTTTAATTTTCTTTCTCTGTTTTCTTTTTTGTCTTCTTGGCTTTAATATTAGCACTATATTTGTGTCATACAAAGAATTGGTAGAACTCCTTCTTTGCCTCTTTTGTCAAATAATTATTCAGTATTGGAATGAAATATTCTTTAAATGTTTGATAGAATTCACTTATAAATTCATCTGACCCTCAGGATTTGGCTTGTTCAGTTTATTTTTCTGAGATGGGATTATTTAAGTATTCTATATTCTTTTTTGTTAATCTGAGAAATCTATATTTTTGTAAATATTCATCCATTTCACCTAGATTATCAAATTTATTGTAATATAATTGGGCAAAATGACTCCTAATGATTGCTTAAATTTGCTCTTCATTGGAGGTGAAATCAATCTTTTCATTTTTTTATACTGGTAATTTGATTCATTTCTTTCATTTTAAAAATCAGATTAACCAGTGCTCTATTTTGTTTTTTTCCCCATAGAACCAAATCCTAGTCTTATTATTAGTTCAATAGTTCTTTTATTTTTATTAATTTTTCCTTTGATTTTTAGAATTTCAAAGTTGTCTTTATTTGAGGATTTTTACTTTGATCTTTTCTAGTTTTTTTAGCTGTATACTCAATTCACTGATCTTCTTTTTCTCTATTTTATTGATGTGAGTGTTCAAAGATACAAATTTTCCTCTAAGTATTGCTTACGTTGTATCCCATAAATATTGATATGGTGTCTCCTCATTGTCATTCTCTTTAGTAAAATTATTGATTATTTTTATAATTTGTTCTATCACTTATCCCTTTTAAAGAATTAGATTATTTAGATTCCAATTACTTTTTAATCTGTCTTTCCACTGATTCTTATTCATTATAATATATGTTGCATTATGATCTGAAAATGATGCATTTTTTTATTTTTACTTTTCTGTATTTGGTTGTGAAGCTTTTATGCACAATATGTGTTCATTTTTTCTGTATGTAGCGTGTGCTGCTGAAAGGAATCTATATTTCTTTTAATTCCCATTCAATTTTCTCCAGAGATCTGTTAAATCTTTCCATTCTAAATTTTTATTTAGTTCCTTTACTTCTTTCTTGTCTATTTTTGGGTTAGATTTATCTAGTTCTGAGAGGGGAAGGTTGAGGACCCTCACTAGTATTTACTATTTTCTTCTGAAGTTCATTTAATTTTTCCTTTAAAAATTCGAGGCTGTACCATTTGGCACATATATGTTTAGTATTGATATTACTTCATTATTTATATTACCTTTCATCAAGATATACTTTCCTGTCACTTTTTAAATTAGATCTATCTTGGTGTTAGTTTTGTCTGAGATCAGATAACTTCTGCTTTTTTTTACTTCAGCTGAAGCACAATAGATTCTGCTCTGGCCCATTTCTGTTAATCTTTGTGTGTCTCTCTGCCTCAAATGTGTTTCTTGTAAACAACATTTAGGATTCTGTTTTTTATTGCACTTTTTTCTTCACTTCTGTTGTTTGGGCGAGTTTGTCCCATTCATATTCACATTTATGAATACCATCTGTGCATTCACCTCCATCTTATTTTCCCCTTTTGATCCTAATTATCCCTTCTTATTTCACTCTTTCCCTCCTTACAAGTGTTATGTTTTTAATCACTCTTCCCCCATTCCCATTCCTTTCTATTACTACATTCCCCAAACCCTCCCTCATCTTATTCCTCTCCTACTTCTCTATAGGATAAGATAGGATTCTATACTCAAATGAGTATAGTTATTATTTCATTTCTGAGAATTCAATGACAGTAAGGTTGCCTATCACCACCCTTATCCCTCCCCACTGTAATAGGTCCCCTCCTTCTTTCTTTAGGTGATATAATTTACCATATTTTCCTCTTCTCTTTTCTCTCAGTGCAATCCTCTTCTTGGCCCTTGATTTTTCCCTCATATCACGTCATTCTAAAGAGGTTATTCTCTTACCCTCTGTCAATGCATACTCCTTTTAATTGCCCTGATATTGATAAATATTTTCAAGAGTTACAAACTTCATCTTTCCACATAGAAATATAGTTTGACCTTTCTGAATACCTTAAATTTTTCTTTCTTGTTTACTTTTTTATGCTTCTCTTGAGTCATGTAATAGGACATCAAATTTTCTGTTTAGGTTTGGTGTTATTATCAGGAATGCTTGGAAAATTTCCATTTTGTTAAAAGACCATTCCTGGGCCCCTTGAAAGAATATATTCAGTTTTTCTTGGTAGGTGATTCTGAGTTGTAAACCTAGTGCTTTTGCCTTCCAAAATATTATACTCCAAACCTTCCAATCCTTTAATATAAAATTCAAGTATAATCCTAACTTTAGCTCCATGATATTTGACTTGTTTCTTTCTGGTTGTTTACAATATTTTCTCCTTGACCCAGGAGCTCTTGAATTTGGCTATAATATTCCTGAAAGTTGTCATATAGGGATTTATTTCAGGCAGTGATTTTTCCGTTCTTTCCATTTCTATTTTACTCTCTTGTTCAAGAATATCAGGGAAGTTTTCTTTCCTAATTTCTTAAAATATTATGTCTAGGATTTTTTTTTGATCATGATATTCAGGTAGTCCAATAATTATTAGATTGTCTCTCCAGGATCTATTTATCAGGTCAGTTATTTGCAATATGATATTTCATAGTTTCTTCTATTTTTCATTCTTTTGCTTTTTTTTATTGTTTCTTGATGTCTCGTGAAGTCATTAGCTTCAATTTCCCAATTATAATTTTTAACAAGGTATTTTCTTCCATGGACTCTTGAACCTCCTTTTTCCATTTGGCCAATTTTTGTTTTTAAGCTATTATTTCCTTATTGAATTACTTTCATCTCTCTTCTCCATTTTTCTTTTACCTCTCTTATTTGACTTTTAATTCCCTTTTGAGCTCTTCCAGTGTCTGAGAACAATTCCCATTTTTATTTGATGTTTTCTGTGTGGTTGCTTTGAAGTCACTGTTTCCTTCTAAGCCTATACATTACTTTTCTTTGTCTCTATAACAATTTTATATGGTAATGTTTTTTTTGTTGTTTGCTCATTTTCCCAGTTTCATATGGTTTATGTAACTGATACAAAATATCCTCCCTCCTTCCTCCCACCCAAAATCTACCATATTACCTGACAAGTTTCATATAGAGGCCAGGAGGAAACAAGTTCAGTTTTGAGCATACATGGCAAAGGGATTAGCAAACAGATTCCCCAGCCTCCCAAAATTCTTTTCTATTGTTCACAGAGTACTTAGGCAGTCTCCTTAGTAATGGCATTTTTTTTCTGCTAAGTTTCCTACAGGGTCTTGAATTTTCTCTTCCTTACTGAGTCCATTCTATTCTTGGGTTCTGATACAAACACTTATGCTAGCAACTATTGTTTCAAAGGTGATGCTATTAGAACGTTCATGAAAAGGCAATTTGTCCTGTCCTCTAATGTTCATGAAGCACTCTTTTATCTAAGGGTATGGAAAGAAGATGTTGGCCAAGGCCTTGGCTGAGGCTAAAGTGCTTTTCTTTCTCCCTCTCCCTGGTGATTTTTATATCAATGACTTAGCTGAAGTTTTCCATCACTAAGCTCCTAGTCATTTGAATCTTTTGGTTTTCATTGGCTCATTATTTTCTAGATAACTCACAGGGTTTGACCAAGTTTCTTCAACCAATATGAATACATTTTCCCACAATGTATCTTAGGTTCCTCTCAAAGCTTTCAAAGACCTCTAAATTGAACAAAACATTTTTCTGCACCCAGTATAAGGTCTATGATTTGCTGATTATATAGCAAGTTTTCTTACCTGGCTAAGATATCTGGATATAGCATATTGACACATACTTCAAGTAGGAGTGGAGTGACTTGATTGATTGGCTCAAGTAACCCCTCCTCTCACATTTACGTGACTTTCTCTCCACAGGCTCTCATGTAGTTTCTTGACATTTGAGGTAACAGTCATTTGAGCAGTAACTTCCCAGCAAGGCTTCCATTTGCAGTATCTCTGGAGAACTGAATCAACCTGCCCTCTCCCCTCCCCTTAATTCTGGTTTCACGCCAAAGGAAACGAGAGCAGTAAACTTCTACTCCAAGCTCTGGGTTATGATGATGTCTCCCAGGGTAATAAAATATTTGCTCCCTAAGTTTACCTCTTTAATCCTGCAGTCATGGACCTGTCCCACAAAACATAATTTCATCGAGCATTTCTTAGACAGTACTTCCAGAAATGTCATTACACTGCCAGAGACTCTGTATTGCTGGAGCCAAAGTGTCACTCCTAATAACAGGGTGTCGGAGGATGTAAAGTTGGGGGAAATAGCTCCGTGCAAGTGATGGACAAGCTACTCTGTCAGTAAATAACAGTGATTCCAGAAGCAGGAAGGGCATTCAGCCCGGAAGATAATCTCAGCGGCAAGCTTCAGCCTCTGATCACAGAGCTGCCTCTTGATTAGGGCAATCAGTGAGTGGATTGCAGGTTTGGGAAGGGGCTTGACAGAGGGATGATGGGGAGCTGCCTTCCATATTCCAGTTTCTCTTTAAGACTCCACAGGCCCCCAATATGACTAGTGTTGATACTTCCTTCCCCAGTGCAGATTGTGACTGTAGTGTAGATGGTCATTGTGAGATGCTTTACCAGGTAGCCTGGCTTTTTATTGGCTTCTCCAAAGCCAGCAAGTTTGCTCTTATCTAAAGGACTGCCCATCCCTGGAGTTATGCTCCATTGCAAAAAAAGGACAAAAACATTCCAGAAGTTTACATTTTGAGAAATACAGAAATTCACTGTCAAGAGGAACCTTAGAGGTTACCTGGTCCTATAGGTTCCTGGATAGGATCCATTCTAGAATTCTATTCATTATTGTTGGTGTTTTTGTCTTTTAATACCACTTATACTATTTCCTTTCCCCCGAGGAAAGAAGAAAATATTATAAATGTCTCAGAATATTAATGTGTAGTCCAGTTAAACAAATTTCTAAATTGGCCAGATTAACAAAAATGGCCTCTTTCTTCATTTTAATCTTATGGTAGAATGTGACTGGCCTGTTTTATTTTCTTTCTTTAGAACTCATGGCTTATCATTACATTGATCAGAGATCTAAAGTCTTTCCAACTTCTTTTTTCTGTATAATCATATTATTTAATTTGTCCTCCTAATAGTGCTCACTTTTCTCTTCTTCAGTTCATAAAGCGTCTCAGTTTACTCCCAAAATAATCCATTGTATTCTTTGGCATAACACAATATCTCTTTATATATTTATGGCACTATTATGAGGATATCTCATTAGTTTCCAATTTTTGGGATACTGGGAAAAGGACCTATTCATATTTTTGAACTTAGGGGAAGAAAGGTAATATAATGGATAGAAGATCTTGAATGGAGTCAGGAAGACTCATCTTCATGAATTCAAATCTGGTTTCATACACTAGCTGAGTGACCCTGGGCAAGTCAATTTAACCATTTTTGCCTTAGTTTCCTCATGTGTAATATGAGTTGGAGAGGAAAAGGCAAACTTCTCCAGTATTCTTGCCAAGAAAACCCCCAATGGAGACACAGAGTCAGATATGTTGGAGAAATGAGCAAACAACAATAGCACATGGGGGCAGCTAGATGGCATAGCAGATAGAAACCAGGACTCAGAGTCAGGAAGACTTGAATGTCTCAAAGAATTAGCTGTGTGACTCTAGGCAGATTAATCACTCTCAAAGTTCTTCAGCTTATATCCCTTATAAAATGAGGATAATAATAGCACTTACTTCACAGAGTTGTAGTTCACATATATAAAATGCGTTGTAAACCTTAAAGCACTATACAATGGCAGATATATAGGTCCTTTTCCTCTTTCTTTGGAGGTAGAGCCCTAGTAATGGTAAAGCTGGGTCAAAGTATATTCACTTCTGGAGCATGGTTCCATTCATTCAGAATTGAGCATTCATTGAGCATTCAGAAGGGTTAGATCAATTCAGAGCTCCCCCAACACAATGTTGGCTTTTTCATAGATCCTCCAACAGTTATTATTTATAATTTTATCAATATGAAGTAGAATCTCAAATTTCCTTTAATTCGTATTATGACATATTCAGAGTATTTGTATGTGGTTGTTAAATGCTTGGGCTTATTCTTTTGAAAACTGCCTGTTCATATCCTTTAACATTTTATTTACTAGGGAATGACTTTTTCTCATGGATTTGAATCAATTCTTTAATCATTCTGGATAGGAAACCTTTATCAGACAAACTTGATGAAGCTATCTTCCCTACCTGTTTCTCTTCTAATTTTAACTACATGGAATTTGTTTGTGCAAAAACTTTTAATTTTGTGTAATCAAAATTGTTCATTTTACCTCGTGTGATCTTCTTTATCACTTGTTTGGCCATGAATTCCCCATTTGTATATCATTCTGGTAAAAATCTTCCTTGTTCATCTAATTTGTTTCTTTAAAAAACCAACCAAACAAAAAACCTTACTTTCCATCTTAGAATCGGTACTATGTGTTGGTACCAAGTCAGAAGAATGGTAAGGGTTAGGCAATGGGGGTTAAGTGGTCTTACCCAGGGTCACACAGCTAGGAAGTGTCTGAGGCCAGATTTGAACCCAGGAACTTCCATCTCTAAACCTGGCTCTCAATCCTCCAAGCTACTTAGCTACCCCCCTCCAATTTGTTGGTAATGTGACCATTAACTTCAAGGTCACGTATTCCTTTGGAACTTATAAATAGTGTGAGGCATATAAGAAACCTAGTTTCTTCCAAATAGTTGTTCAATTTTTCCAATAGTTTTTTTTTTCCAAAAAGTGAGTTCTTTACATTTATACACACACACAAATGTCTTTACATTTATTAAAATATATTATTGTGCCTTTTGGTATGTGTGTTTCAATTAGTCAGCCTCTGTGTGTGTTTCTCTCTCTGATTCTCTGACTCTGTCTCTTCCAAATCTTTTTAATAACTCTTTTTTTAATACACCTTGAGGTAGGCATTAATAGACCCCCATTCCTTTTACTTTTTTCTTTATTTCATATGATATCCTTGACTATTTCTTCCTCCATATGAGATTGATTATTACATTTTCCTAATGCTACAAAATATCCCTTTAATTGTTTGATTGGTATGATACTGAATAATTGTAAAACACTGGTATGATGCTGAATTAGTAAGTTAATTTGTGCAGTATTGTTATTTTTATTGTATTGCTTTGATCATGAGCAATTGATACTTTTTACAGCTTTTTAGGTAGATTCTTTTTTTTCTTCAGAGTGTATTATAGTTGAATTCACAAATTTCCTGAATCTTGTTCATTATATTACAAAATATCTTATTGCTTTTACATTTACATCGAATGGAATTCCTACTTCTAGTTCTTAACTGCTGGGTTTTATTAGTAATATGCAGGAATGATGATTACTTATGTAGATTTGTTTTATAACTTGCAACTTGTTGAAGTTGTTTCAATTAACTTTTTAGTTGACTTCAGAGTCCTTAAAGTACATAATATTATCATCTACTTAAATGATTATTTTGTCCCTTTGCCTCCGCTTGTTCATTCATTATTTCCCTTGTCTTATTGTTATATCTAGTATTTCTGCATTAAATAGAAATTTAAGAATAGTAGTCATGAAAATAGTCACCTTGACTTTATCCTTGACAATATTGGAAAGACTTCTAAGTTTTCTCCACTATATACAAGATATAAACTCTCCAATTTAGAGATCTTTAGTATTTTAATGAAGACTATTTATTGTCATGATTTCTTTTATTTTAAAATAGAAATAGATGTGAATATTGTCAAGTATTTTTAACATCTATTTAATAATCATATTAAAATATACTATTGACAAGGCTCATTATTGTTATAAAATTCCTTATATTGATCCAATCCTGCCTTCAAAATATAAGTGAAACCTGGTCAGAATGCATCATCTTTCTAAATGTCTTTGTTGTTTACTTGCTAATATTTCATTTTAAATTGATGCTAATCAGTGACATTCTCCCTCTGCTTTGTCTCTCATGAGTTTAAATATTAATGCCATATTTGTGTTATAGAAAAATATTGTAAGCATGCCATCTTTTCTTGTAAATACTCTGGTTGTTATTAGAATTAATCATTCTTTGGATGTTTGATAGAATTCACTCATAAATTCATCTGGCAGTAGAATCACCTCCCACTACCTTGGAAATTTATTAATTAATGGCTTGTTCAATTTCTTTTGAGATTGGGTTATTTAAATCATATGTTTCTTCTTTTGTTAATCTATATATTTCACATTTTTAAAGTATAACTATTCATTTATTTCCTCTTAGTTTTTTTTTTGGTTAGCATATACTTGAGCAAAATAATTTCTGATAATTTCTTTTATTTCCTCTTCAACTGTAGTGATACCACAAAAGGTGGAACCAATGCCATGGAGAGAAGAAAAAATGTATAAGAGAGAGAAGAGTCATTAGGCAGTTTTCGACATTTTCCTTGTGAGTTATTACATATTAAACAGTTCTTTGTGTATTATGGCCTCCATAATGAAGAATTAATATCTAGGTATTAACCTTGGTGTTAATTGGAAGTAACTTTATTTCCTTAGAAAAAAGCATCATATGGTTGACTACAGTGTCAGCCTTCCAAACAGGAAGATCTGCTTCTGACTCATCTCAGCTGTGTGAACCTCGTTGGGTTTTGCTTTTATGCTCTCGTCCTCTAGGCACTCTGTCCACCGGCAGCTCCACAGGGCTTGCCTCACTTAACAACATTCCTTTGAGCTCTGGGTACCCTCTCTACTACCTATGGCTCAACAGCATTGTTGTTGGCCCCAGCTAGGCACTCTTCTTTCTCTTTTCCAGCCACATAGAGCTGCTTGACACCCTGGGACAAATTTAATCAAGGTGACATGTCGCTGTGGACCATGATAACTGTAATAGGCACAAGTTTAAAAGTAGGTGTGTAAGCAGGCTAGGAAAAGCCTTAGCTGGAGGTCATGGACATTCTGAATGGAATGCAGGTTAAGGAGGAAGTGGTTTGTGCCTGAGAGAGACTCTCTGGGGGTTGGGACAAGAACTGTGGCTGACTCGGGGAGATCTCAGAGCTAGGGGAGTTGTATCCAGATTCCCTGGGATCCTGCAGAGTGGTGAAGGCTTACAGCGGAGGACATCAGACCTGCAGAGCAGCACCGAGTAGGGAGTGGTTTGTGATCTGGTGGACAGCATTGCAAACTTTCTCTCCCTACCTGGATACCTTGGATCATCTGTTCTGCTGGAGTTGACTCCTGGCATCCTGAAATCATCCCTGGAGTAGCCATGAGATCCCAAGTAAAGCCACCCTCAGGTCCTCAGCTAAGCTGACTAAACCTGGCTGGAACCAGGTTGGGAGGAACTTTCCCCTTGTGACTCCAGTACAGCTTTCTTTGGGCCCTGTCTTGCTTAGATCTTTGAAGAGTGTAGTTAAGTCCCTTTCCCTTGACCCTGTGGTTTGCCCTTAGTCTGTTAGTATCCCATCCTTTACCTTAGTTTGTCCCCAATTAAAATGTGTTATTAAACTCTTGCCTTTACTTATCAGCTTCCATAGACTCTGTCTCCTTGATGCTGGGTGGCAGATGGAGGCCAACAGCCATTTCTGTTACAGACATCCAAAGAGCCATTATAACCCAGCCTCCCTACTTTTTTTTTGTTGGGTCCCTTCCTGTCATTCCTGTCTCCCACACACCCACCTGGACCCATATTTACTGTTTAAGGCACCTTTCCCTGGTTTCTCTCTTAACATAACCCAACTGAACATCGATCCCCATTGATTAATGTGCTTCACCATTAAATCCATTCCACCTCAGTGGCCCTGAACACTTGGCTGCTGTTGTGTAAGCCTTATTCTCCATTCCCACTATCTTATTCTCATTCCTCTCAACCAAACCACCCTTCCCCCCCCCACCCTCATCCACTAAAGCGACTTCTATTCTGTTGTCTGAAAAGCCCACTATATAGACAATAAAAAAATTTCATCTTAAACATTTTTCCTTCTTGCTCCATCCATTTTCTGGTCATCGCTAAGACCCGACTCCTTCCCTATGTCACTGCTTCCCTGGATGCCTTTTCCAGTAATATTGGCACTTTCATTCATATCCATGACTCAATGGTTGTAGTAGGGAAGTTGGTTTATTCCTTGCTCTCCAGTTGCACTTTGAGGTTCTCCTCCTATCATTATCACTCAGTAACTTCTTCTTTAGTGTTCATTCAATCAATATTTAATTCGCAATCAAGAATCTAATATCTCTAGGACACCCTCCTTTCTTCCTCAGTGAGTTCAGTACCTGGCTCAGTCTTTTTCTTCTCTTCAGACCCTACCCTTCTACTAAGGGACATACAGATTCTCTCTCAAATGATATAACATCTAAGTTATTTAATTAATATTTAATTAATTTGTTTTCCATGACCTCCTCTTTCACTCCGCGGTATTTACACACTAACATTCATAGCCTTGATCTTGTCATCCCCTACAAGTGTTCCTGAGCTGTATTCTTGAACTTTTGCATTCCTTTATTTGATCACAGTTTTGCCCTTCCACCTTTACCTCTGCTTTGGAACTCCAAACCCTTCTTTAGCTTCATAACAATTTTCAATCCCTCAGTTTTTTTTTTCCAGGCACAAAATACAGTCTCTTTCCTTCCTCATCTTGACCACTTAGTGGACTAGGACAACCATATACTCTTTTCCTTTCTTAAATGTTTTGCTCCTTAATCCTATCAAAGTTCTTGCCATGACAAACTCCACACTTCAACTATGTCCACCATCCACTGCCTTCGCTACTCCTTGCTCCTGAAAGAAAATGGAGAAAACTAAGAAACTGTGCTGCCTGGATTCACTACAAGTTTATATAATATAGTCTCAGCTGGGCTTCTCCATGACAAGGCAAACCTTTGGCCCCTCCCTAATTGAATCACCATCCCACTCACTACAAATGCTTTTCAAAACTTTTTCATCCTTCCTTATGCAGCCCACCGACATCCTTGCCCGACCTTTTCACTTAAGAACTTCATCTCCTATTTCACTGGAAAAATTGTGATCATTCTTGGAGAGCTTCTTTTCTCCTTCCTTTTCTTATCTCCCACCACTTGAATATGTTTTGCCACTTTTCTTTATCTCTGTTTCACATGAAGAGATGACCCTTCTCCTTTCCAAGGCAAATCCCTTTATGTGTACAAATGATTACATTCCAACTTGCCTTTTCCAGAAGATTTCCATTTCTGTCACCCTTATTCTCTCAATCTCCAAACACTCCCTGTCTGATAGCTGTTTCCCTCTTGCTTAGGAATGTACCTATGTTTTCTTCATCCTCAAAACACCCTCATCCAGGTCATTCACTAATGCCCATTATCATCTCATATGTTTCCTCTCCTTTGTGGCTAACCTCCTCAAGAAAGTCATTTACATTAAGTACCTCTACTTCCTTTCTCTCTGTTTTCTTCCTAATTCTTTGCACTTTGGCCTCTGACATCATTTAACCAAAATTTGCTACCCCGACTTACTGAGAATTCCTTAATTGCAAAATCGATTGGTCTTTTCTCAAATCTTGTCCCATTTGACCTCTCTGAATCCTTTGACATCAATGACACTCTTCTTGAAATTGGCTCCCCCCCCCCCCCACGTTTTAGTAACGTTTCCCTCTCCTGTTTTTTAAAAACTATTTTTGACCATTTATTCAGTCTTTTTTTTTTGCTGGATATTCACTTAAACGCCTCTTCCTCCCTTTCTTCTCTGAGATTAGTCCACAACCATGAATTCTGCGATTCGATAACACTTGCATCCTTGCTGTTCTTCACCCACGGCACTCTATCTCCCTGCATTCTAGGCTTTTCCTTGGCTGTTTCTCATGCCTGAATCGCTCTCTTTCCTTATCTTCACCTCCTTACTGCCTTCAAGTCTCCCATACTCTTTACTCAAAAAGCCTTTGTCAGTCTTCACTAATCTTAGTTCGTTTTTCTTAAGACTTCCTGATTTCTTCAGTCTAGATCTTGTTTTTGCATAGTGGTTTGCATTAGACTATAAGCTCCTTGGGAACATAGGTCTTTGGTGGTCTTTCTCTGGATTCCCAGTATTTAGCAATGTCTTGGGCATAAGATGAGCTTAATAAAAATAAATTGTCCAAAGCCAAAATTGTCTACTTCCAGATATTCTGAGGGAGGCATATCACCCAGCACTATGGAGGCAACAGTCCCAATATAGGATGCGATAGTCAGAACACATCTAGAAATTTGCAGTCATTCTAGGTGTCACAATTCAGAAAGAGCACTGATGAGCTTCAGAGTATTCAGAGGAGGACAGTCAGGATGGGGAAGGGCCAAGAGTCGATGTGACAGAATGAGGATCAATTGAAGTTCTTTACATACTTAGCTATGGGGGAAAGAGAGGACTCAGTTCAGACGCGGAAGCTTTCCTCAAGAATTTGAAAGGTTGTCATGTGAAGAAGAGATTAGAATTGTTCTGCTTGACTTCAGACAGCACAAAAATGAGTAACAGGTGGAAAATAGATACAAGTAAATTGAGGTTTGACAACAGGGGAAAAATCCTTCCTTTTGATGAAAGCTATCTCAAAATGAAATGGGTTGCCTTAAGAAGCAGCTAAGAGGGGCAACTGGGTAGCTCAGTGGATTGAGAGCCAGGCCTAGAGACGGGAGGTCCTAGGTTCAAATCCAGCCTCAGACACTTCCCAGCTGTGTGACCCTGGGCAGGTCACTTGACCCCCATTGCCCACCCTTACCACTCTTCCACCTATGAGCCAATACACAGAAGTTAAGGGTTTAAAAAAAAAAGAAGCAGCTAAGAGGTCTTTAAATAATATAATAAATAAAATATAAATGTATAATGCATGTTATATGCAACATAAATATAAGAAAATAACATAATGATGACATAATGTAATATAATAATATAAAAGTAACAATACTTTTTTTGAAACTCCCATTTTTCAGGCATGTTTTGGTGGGAATTTCTTTTGGAGTAAGAATTGTACTGGATGTATACTAGGTTCTTTCCAACTCTCATATTCCATGATTCTGTCCAGCAGATCATTGCCTTTGAATGTATTAGAAACTATATATTTATTATGATATCAATTATATATTTTGAAATTATGAAAAACATATTTCCATCTTAGCCATATTGCAAAAAAGCAAGAAAAATAAATTGAGGAAATTTGCAGTCTGAGTCCATCAGTCCTTTCTCTGGAGGTGGATAGTATTTTCTCATCATGAGTACTTTGGAATTGTCTTGGATAATTGTATTGTAATGTAGCCAAGTCTTTCATAGTTGATCCTCAAAGTACTGCTGTCACTTATTTCACCTTGTATTTGTTCATAAAGAACTTGCCATGTTTTTCTGAAATCTCTCTGGTTTTCATTTCTGATAGCACTAATAGTACTCAATCACAGTTATATGCTGCAACTTATTTAGCCATTCTCCAACTGATGAACATCATTTCATTTTTCAGATCTTTGCCAACACAAAAAAAGAGCTATTGCAAATATGTTTGCACATAGAGGTCCTTTTGCTTTTCCACTGATCTCTTTGGGATACAGACTCAGTAGTGGTATTATTGGGTCAAAGGGTATGCATAGTTTTAAAGTACTTTGGACATAGTTCCAAATTGTTCTTCAGAATGTTTGGATTGATACCCTGTTAACATGCCTATTTTTCCCACATTCCCTCCAGCATTTGTTATTTTTTTTAAACCCTTAACTTCTGTGTATTGACTTATAGGTGGAAGAGTGGTAAGGGTAGGCAATGGGGGTCAAGTGACTTGTCCAGGGTCACACAGCTGGGAAGTGTCTGAGGCTGGATTTGAACCTAGGACCTCCCGTCTCTAGGCCTGGCTCTCAATCCACTGAGCTACCCAGCTGCCCCCAGCATTTGTTATTTCTAATGGATGTGTGGTAGGACCTTAGAGTTGTTTTATTTTGTCTTTTACTAATCAACACTGATTTAAAACATTTTCCATTTGGCTATAGATAGCTTTGATATCCTCTTATGAAAACTACCTGTTCATAGCCTTTGATCACTTAAGAATTGAGAAATGACATTTATTTTTATAAATTTGCCTCAGGTCTATACTCAGCATATGGATGAGAAATGAAATCTTTATTAGAGAAATATGTTGTAAAATGTTTTTATATTTCTTCATTGTATAGAGTACCTTTCAGCAAAATAGTTTCCCTGAATATTTCTTTTAATTAAATCTCTTTTGCTTTAGTTTTATCTGAAATGAAGGTTACTACCCCATTTTTTTTCATTCAATGGAAGCATATTAGATTCTACTCCAGCCCTTTATTTTAACTCTGTGTGACTTTGTTTCAAGTTTGTGTTTTGTACACAATATCTTGTTGGATTCTGTTTTCTAATCCAATCTGCTATCTACTTTCTTTTTATATTTGAACTCATCTTGTTCACATTCCCAGTTATGATGACTAAATGTGCATTTCTCTTCATCCCATTATCTTCTGTTTCTTCCACTTTCTTTTTATCCTGTCCTTCTCTAAAAGTCTAATTTGATTCTAACTACTTCCTCCCTTAATTTGCCTTTTCTTTTATCATTCACCCCATTCTTCTTATCCATTTCCTCTCCTATTTTCATATTAGTTAAGTTACATTTATATATGTAATTGAATATATACATGCATATATATGTATACACCCTTTTGACTTTGCTTCATTATTTCCTAGTGTCTCATCATCCAATTAGCTTCCACTCTCTCAATTATACTTTTTAAGAAATTGTTTTCTTTACTGAACTTTTGTATCTTTTATCCTTTTGTCCAATTTTGCTTTTTAAGGAATTCTTTCCTCAGTGATTTTTTCTGATACCTCCTTTTCCACTTGGTCAATTCTACTTTCTAAGGAGTTCCTCTCTGCCATAGAATTTTGTACTTTTTTTTACCATGTGGCCTAACCTGCTTTTTTAAGGTGCTATTTTATTGGGTATTTTTGGTGTCCCATTTTTGGTGTCCCAAGATATTCATTCTCTTTTTTCAAAATTTTCTTGCCGCTCATTTCTTTTCTGATTTTTTTCCTTTACCACTCTTATTTCTTTATTTACCTCTTCTGGTATTCTTTCAGTCCAATTACCATTTTTCTTTAAAGCTTCATTTATAGCTGATTTCAATTGTCTTATTCTGAGTTTATGTCTTAGTCTTCTTTGGTAGCAGAGCAGCTCTTTTTATGGTCAAATTCTTTGTTGTTGTCTGCTCACTTTCCCAGTCTATTTATTAACTTTAACTTTAGGTTAAAGTTGGACTTTGCTCTCCTAGGGGTGGGAAGGCAATTCTCCAAGCTATTCTCAGAGCTAATTTCAAGGTATACAAGTTTATTTTTAAATTTGCTTTCAAGATATATGATCCTGTGAGAGGTATGGTCACTGCTTTCCTGGTCTGTATTCTGGTCTTTACCTAAGAAGAAGGCCCTTGATCCCCCACAACCACAAGTGCTAGTGCTCTTTTCTACTTTGGTACTGTGGTCAGGTCTACTTTGGAGGGCCAGCCAAGAAGATGGATGAGGGGAGTCACCCAGCTGAACTTTCCCAACATTCTCTTCTATGTGACTTTAAAATAAATCCTTAATTCAAATTTTGGTGTGGCAGAGCCACTGAAAATTAAGGTTACATTTTTCTTACCTAAGAAAACCTCAGAAGTAGGCAGGAGAAGTCCGTAACGTCAGGATGGAGATGCTGTAAAGGTCTGATCAGAGTCTACAATGAAGCAGTGATAGAAGCACCAGCAGCAGCTTTGGAAGCTCTCAGCCCACAAAAGGTGAGGGGGGTCAGACAACTGCCCAGAGAGAGATTACAGAGGGCTCTTTCTTAGCACAGTGTTTAGTTGGTGTTGATGGTAACTCTACTGCCTATGTGCACTTTTGGGTCACAGTTCCAGGATAGAGAGAAGCATTGGTGATTGGTCTTAAAGGAATCTCAAAGGTGGTTGACCACAGAGGAGTGCTAGGTTTTACCTAAGTAAAACCTTAGTAAAAAAAAAAAAAAACCTTAGTAAAAGTACCTTAGGGTACCTAAGGCCTTTCCTGAGTGGAATCCATTGGATTGTAGAGCATTAGAGTAGTAACCATCCTTCTTCCAGGATCACCCCACTTTGGATGCATCAAAAACTTGCCAATCCCCAGAACCTGCTCTGAAAAGAGCAGCACAGAAACATCTGAAGTTTGGGACAGTGCCTTCCCACCCAGAGGTGAGCAGAGCCCAACTTTAACATAAAGTTTAAAGTTAAGAAAAAGGCTGGAAAAATGGACAAAGAACAACAACTAAGAACTTGACCGTGAAAAGCTGCTCCAGTCTCAGGAAAGACTACAACATAAACTTAGAATTTCAGTGCCTTTCAATCTAGCTTCTTTCTTTCCTTTCCTTTCATACTGCCCTTTCACTAGTCCAGGGCCTGACACGTTGGGCCTGAGATATTGGATTGATCTCTTTGGTGGTCTATTTGCCCTCAACTGTTCAAGCCTTTCTCTCTTCCATACAACTTTGAGATTGACCTTTCTTAAACCTTTACTCAAAACCTTTCCAGACTTCCCATAACTTCTAGTATCAAACCATACAGCTTCACAGGCAGATGAGACCAAGACATGCCCATCCCAACCATGCCCTGACTTTTGTTTTTACCGACTGCTGCCCAGTGTTGGTCAGGAGGCATGAGTTTAATTGGAGGCAGCACACTAGGCCTTGCACAAAGGGAACAAAGATCCGGGGGCAAAGGGGTCTAGTAATATAAGCAATAAACTTCAAATGAGTACTCCCTCAATGGTGAAACACTGAAAGCATTCCCATTTTACACAGGTGACTTGTGTGGCAGCAAGGAGCTAGAAAGAAACTGGGAAACTGATAAACCAATCCCTGGGATAGCTTTGTTAAAGAACTCAAAAAATTCACCAAGAAACCCATGTGTACTATGAGAAAACAATATGAAAAGATATTCAAGTTCTGTAATAGGCCAAGAAATGTGAATCAAAATAACCTTTATTATAACATCTTACACCTGTTAGAATGGCAAAGCTAGGAAGAAAGATAGGGTCTGGACAAGTGATTTCTCTGTTCTGGGGGGATGCCTCTGAATGCCACCATCTATAGACTTTAGTTGTAGAGAATTGCCTGGGTCCCTGAGAGGTTGTGAGTTGTTCCAGGTCACATGGCCAGCACATGCCAGAGGTAGGACTCAGTCTAATGAGTTCCTGACTGGGAAACTGATAAACATAGTGATACAGGGGTGTAGGAGATGTGCTTAACCATGGAAATGGCAAACACCAGGATATTGGGGAAGCTTGGAAATCATTCTGTGGACTGACACAGAAAGAAGGAAGCAGAACCAGAAGAGTAGTCAATGTAATTCTACAATGGAAAGGAAAAGAACAGGAAGAAACACCATGACCACAACAAAACCGAAGTGCCCTGAGTTTCTAATGATCAAAGGGGCCTTGAACAAGTAATAAGACAATGTGCCGCCATCTTTTCTTAGAAGAGATGGTGGAACATGCCTATGGAACATTGCTTCAACTGGTAGAGTTGGTGGATGCATTGGTGAATTTTACTGACCTACTTTTTCTTTTCTCTTTCTTATTTATCCATTTTATTGCAAGAGATGACTCACTGAGTAGGAAAGGGAAAGAATGATATATTCACAATGAAAGTCATGGAAAAACAAGTCATCAAACCAGTTATTATATTTTATAGAGTTAGTGGAGAAGGAAATCCACACCTTTTTTAAAGAGTTTTAGAAATCTTAGTAATTGAAATAAGACTTGCAAAAGAAATTTAGGAAATAGACATTGACACTGGAGGTGTGAAAATCTCTTAATTTATACTTAACATGATTGTGTACCTAGAAAAAAATGACAGGATTTTACAACTAAAATGATCACAATGGAAACAGTGGCGATAAGAAAGGGCTGCAGTAAAATAGATGGATAAAAGATAAACTGTCAAAAATCATCTATGTTGGTTATAAACCACCACCGAGATCCAAGGGAAGTTGATAGAAAAAGAAATCAACTTATATTAATGACAAAATGTATCAAATATTCAGGCTTTAAGTTACCAAGACATATGGGAGACCTTTATAAAAACAACTTCAAAATAGTTTTGACAGAAATAAAGGAAGAACTGAACAATCGGACAGATATCTCCAACGTATAGCTAAGCCAAACTAATATGATAAAATGTTGAGATTCCCAGCTTGATTTGCAATGAGATAACTAAAAAAATGCCAAAAAATCATTTGAAGACAAAGTCAATGGATCTGATTATTCATAGACAAAGATGATTTGGGACTATACAAAGCACAACTAATAGAGATAGATTAGAAAAACATTTTCTACAACAATTTCAGATAGGAACCAGTGCATAGTCTACAGCCAATAAAAGCCAATCCCTGGGATAGCTTTGTTAAAGAACTCAAAAAATTCACCAAGAAACCCATGTGTACTATGAGAAAACAATATGAAAAGATATTCAAGTTCTGTAATAGGCCAAGAAATGTGAATCAAAATAACCTTTATTATAACATCTTACACCTGTTAGAATGGCAAAGCTAGGAAGAAAGATAGGGTCTGGACAAGTGATTTCTCTGTTCTGGGGGGATGCCTCTGAATGTCACCATCTATAGACTTTAGTTGTAGAGAATTGCCTGGGTCCCTGAGAGGTTGTGAGTTGTTCCAGGTCACATGGCCAGCACATGCCAGAGGTAGGACTCAGTCTAATGAGTTCCTGACTTTGAAGCTGGTTCTCTATCCATTATACCCCAGTGTTTCTAGGATGGCACAAACACCATCTCATGAGGACTCTGGCCTTTGATAGCCTCTGGTTGTAGAGCATGAGCTCTGGGCAGTTCTACCTGTAATCACATTGTACCATTATGCAAAATGCTAATTGTTGAAAGGCCCTTGACATTTGATACCAAGTGAAAATGGCGTTATGAGTAAAAGATACTCCCTCCATAAAAGGGAGGAAATGAAATTACAAATACAGAAAGAAAGAAGGAAACCAGAATAAGATCAGATTATAGAATGCTGTAAAGACTTAGAAGAGGAGACAAATACTTCCTTTGTTTTCCTTTTGAGAAAGCATCTAGTGTCTTTTTTATATGCTAAAGGTTTTAGGTCAGATTTTCCTCTAATTTCACAGATTTGATTGATTTTTTGATGTTAGTTATTATGTTTGTGTTTTAAGTAAATTATCATCATTATTATGATTGTAATCATCAAATGGAAGACACCAAGCTCTTTTCAAACATTACCAAAGCAGTCTGGCAGTCTAATGCCTTTGGATCTTCCCTTCTTCTGGCAAAGACAGAAGATGGTCAATTCAAACCCATCCAGGCCTTCTTTACCTTAAAACAACCAACCAGACAACACAAGTTCTTCACTTTCCCCTCTTTCCCCTTTAGCTTTTCTCCCTTTCATTGGCAAACTGTTAGAAAGAGTTGTCTATTCATTGCCTCTGTTTTCTCATCAGTCCTTCACTTCTCAATCCCTTTGTCATCTGACCTCTGACCCCACCATTTGACAGAAGCCATTTTCTCTAGGATTAGCAGTGAAATTTAAAAACAAGATTTTGTTGATAGGCTTAAAAAAGTAACCCACTTTTCAATGTGTTTCGTGATCCTTCTCCTCTCAGAGAGGGGATGTCCCTCACAAAAAAGAATTTTAAAAAAATCTGCAAAGCTTATTGACACTTTGAAAAAAGTGGAATTTCTATGTGATAGTTCCCATGTGTGTACCCTTGTTTTGAGCACTGAATATAATAGCAGACTCAGGTGATGTGCCTCTGAGTTCTGTACACTTTGAAAAGTTTCTAGGACAGTCAGGATTCAGAAAGAGATATACAAGAATGTCTGATTTTTCTATAAGACTGAGATGTTTTATAAGCATTCTGCTATACTGGACTAGAACTCAGGACAGAGATTAATTCTTGTTAAATATATCTGGGAATTTTTTGTTTAGATTTTCCTTTTACAATTGTGGAAGCTGATGACAGCCCCAAGATAGATAAACTAGAGAAGATGAGAAGGCCCACAACAGAGACTGGAGAATCCTCCTATTTAGCAAGCAGAGGAAGGATGATGATCAAGCAAAGGAGGTGGAGGAGAGACATGGAATTTAGGAAGAGAATGAGGAGACATTGTAAAGTCTGAAAAGACCTAGTGATGAGAAAGTATCTAGGTAGAGGGGTGCTCAGCAGGGCCTAATAATGAAGAGATGTCAAGAAGGATGATGAGACAGGAACGCCCATCAGATTTGGCCAGTAAGAGAACAATGAGAGCCTTGGAAGGAGGGGTAAGTATGGAGACAGACAGACAGAGAGAGAGAGAGACAGACAGACAGACAGACAGACAGAGAAGGAGACACAGACACACACACAGAGAAAGACACACACACACACAGAGACAGACAGAGACAGAGAGGAAGACACAGAGACACACACACACACAGAGAAAGAGAGAGACACACACAGAGAAAGAGAGACAGACAGACAGAGACAGACAGACTGGCAGAGAGGGAGACACAGACACAGACACAGACACAGACACACACACAGAGAGAGAGAGAGAGAGAGAGAGAGAGAGAGAGAGAGAGTAGTTTCAGTCTAGTGAATAAGTTGGAAGCTGGATTGCAGGAGCTCGAGGCACAGAGAACAGATGGCCACAGATTCTAATGCAGGTGCTACTTCTCTCTCTCTTGAAACTGCTCTATAAGACTGTTTACTTCCTCTTCTGTGTATGTGTTGTAAGCAGATTCTCCCCAGCTTTTTGTTTTTCCCCTTTTCCCCACTGTTTGGCCAGGACCAAGGACAGCAGTTTCTGAAAAACAAAAATAAAAACTTGGGTGAAGTTACTTAAATTAACGCAACCAATATGGACAAAGGTCACCAGTCAACAAATACACCCAGAGAGCCCCCGTAGGTGTACCGGGCCATAAGCTGTGGGGAAATGAAAGGAACCATGACCACAGCCGGGCCCTTCAGGTGCCTGTTAGGGCCAGGCAGTAGGAAATGAGTTTCAGGTGAGCTGCCCAGGCAGCGGTGGTTCTATGGAGAGAGACTACTTTGGAAAGGGATCCCGTCTTATGAACTTGCATTGAACTGGCTTCCCTAAGCACTGCTGGACACAGATAATACATAGCTGGACTTCAGCCATCCTGTCATTCTGGAGAAACTGTGTGCAGAAGGCCTTTTGGATTTATGAAAGACTCCAAGAGGGACTGCTTCAGGGGAGTCAGGAAATCTGTGTTGGGGGCACAACATGGCCATTTACTAGCTATTTGACCGGAGCTAAATCACATCTTCTCTGCCTCAACTTCCTTTTCTAATAAATGGGAATAACAACTGTTCTCTTCCAGAAAGGGATTTAAAACAACCCTGGCTGGTTTGTAGCCCTTGAAGTGTTACATGAACGCGTTAGTGTTATGGGGCTTGGGATGCGATGGAAGGTGATCGCTAACATCCACAGCAAAGCTATCAAATGTTATGAAGGGGTTCGTCTTCTTACAAAACTGCTGGAAACTCCTTTCAGCCTAACATCCTGGTAACTAGCCATCTTGGCCTCTCGACAGTTTGAAGGCAGAGCTCTCTTTAGCAGAAAACAACGCGGCGAAAGTGTTCCGGGCTGTGTTCGCAGTTCCCCAGGGCTGTGAGAGGGCAGCCCGTTCACTCTCCGGAATGTGCTTGGGCTCAGCTCTCTAGAGAGAACCTGTCTGTTGGGACTAGAGACGGGCCGGTGGAAGGAATGTTTCCCTAGGACCTGGCTGCCCCAGGGCACTGGCAGCTGGGGGGAGGCAGTAGTGGCATCCTGATGGGGTGGCCGTGGTCAAAGGGGCAGAGAAAGGAGTCAGCCAAAGGGAAGGGGAAGCACAGCTGCCATGGTCGAACCCCCAGAAGAGTCCCTGGCTGTGGCTCCCTTTCTAGTTCTGTAGATGAAGATCTTCTCATAAGCACCCACAGCAGTGGGATCCATCGTCTCTGCCCCATCACCCATGGGCATCAGTTTGAGCACAGTATAGGACCCCAGGTTAGGCGCTCACTGAAGCACCAGGGCCAGCCTCACAGACCTTGAGCTGGAAGGAGCTCTGGGAAACTGGACATCCAGTCCAATCCCCTCCTTTTAAAGAGGGGGAAACTGAGACCCAGGGGGTCAAGTGACTCAACCAGGATCACACAGAGAGTAAGTTCCAAACTAGGCATTGGAATGAATGATGGTCCCCTGGCTTTGGAACCAGACCTGTGTCTGCTCCGATCCCCGTTTCCCAGCCTTCTTTGTTCCTAGGATGTCATCAGCTTAGCCGAGGGTGAATTTTGTACCTTGTCCAAAGACCAGACAATACGAGGTTGGCTTTCAGGGGCTTCTTCAGCCTCCTTCTGATTTTGCACAGCAATGGCAGCCTCCTTCGGCAGGCAGCGACCTGCCTCTGTTGGGAGAAAATGCTATTACAGGGAAATCCCAGTCTAGGAAATGGAGATGCTTTTTATCATATTCCAAAGGATCAGAAGGAGAAGACAAGACAATCAATAAATGCGTAAAGTCTTTTACACTTTCCAAGGGAAAGGATTGTCTTTATTCTAATCTCTTTCTGGGCGCTCCTGCTGTGAAATTGGCCACAATGCCCAGATTTAATGGAAATTTACTCACTTAAAGGATAAAGCTGTAAACAGAGCAGAGCCTTCGGCTGCTCTCCTCCCCGGCTGGCTCCTGCCCAGCCCGAATACCTGGGCTGGGGAAACCGGGCTCCCTTTTTAACCCTTCCTCTGCAGCCTGGGGGGGGGGCGGGGATCAGGGCTCCTCAGGGCGACGGGGTGGAGGAATTGGCCCTGCAGCCCCTGAAACAAAAACCAGGCTCCTGGAGGACCCTCTCTAAAAGGGCAATGCCAAGGCTGCCTTCCCGGAAGAGGCCAGCTCTGCGGCCTTGGGTGTGAAGGGGCGATGGGGAATCATTGCTCTAAAGAGGTTCTTACTTGGGCCATTTATCGCCGGCGCCCGCCCCATCCTTGCCCGAACCTCTCCAATTCAGAACAGCATTTCCCTGCTTGTCGGGAAACCTCCAACTCTTACTCCATCTTCTGCTCAGACCCAGCTCTGGGATCATCAGCCAGCCATGGCTGTCTGACCGCGGCCCCCTGCCTGCTTTTGCTCTTTCCGGAGGTGGAGAGGTCGGGGGAATCCAGGACATTCCCCGAGGAGGCCCTTTCCCCCATTTGATTATCCCAATTTCACTTCCTTCCCTGCGCTGGCTGCCACCGGGCGGCTCCAGAACTGCTGACTTCTTGCGGCCTGCTGCTTTAAGTAGAATTGGGACTTTGGGCAACAAAACTGAAGCCTGTGACACTTGATTCCATGTAATGCCATAAATACTTTCCATTCGGTCCAGGATTTGGAATGGAAGGACCTGAATTCAAATCCTGCATTTACTATTTAATGTCGCCCTGAGCAAGTCACTTGGACCTTGGGTGGAGGAAGGCCATTAGCACTGAAATTCGAAGCCGCCCCTCCCCCCTCTGTAGCCCGGGGCTTTTTATTTCCGGTTTGCCCGGGAGGGAGGGGAAGCCCACACCTGGCAAATTAGCTCCCAGTTTACACGCCCCGAAAGCCTAATTGGGGAGAGAGCGGAGAGGAGAAAACCTATGGGTGGCACCCAGAAACAGCCCTCCTGCGGCTCAGCTTTATCTTCACTTGCCAGGTCAGCCACTCTCCTCCCTGGCCAGCTAGTCCTCCCTTCCCCATCCCCGCCATGCAGACCAATCCCACTGCGGACAAGTCCTCTGAGTGGCAGAGGCAGCGCCCAGGGAAGGACAGAAAGGCTGGGGGAGGGGAGCAGCGCGCCCCGGGGCTTGGGGCTGAGGGAGGCCAAGGCAGGGAGCCGCTTGACCCTTGCAAAACATATCCTTGTAAGACATGGCCAGCAGGCCCCTGGCAGTGCATTGAGGTGGCAATGCCCAACTGCAAGAGATGCCTGCAAACCCGGTAGGCTGATGGGGAGGGGGGGGGGCATAAAACTCCGGCACTCCCGAGCCCCAGGCGGAACTCTTAGGCTGAGCTCTCCTGGGGCGCACCAGATCGACAAATGGCCCCTCTTGCCTAATTGCATTGTCTGCCGGCCTTCCTTGGTGCTGGGCTACGACTGGGACCCCAACAGGGCCTTTGGGGAGGCTCGCTGGGAAACGGGCGGCTCCCTCTCCCCGGTGGCGTCAGTGTCAGAGCCGCAGCAGGCCTCAGAGGCTCCTCCAGATCTCCAGAAGGGGCCAAACGGGAACTTTCTGGGGGGCGAAAGAGACGTCCGTTTTCTCATCTGCATTCCGGGCGCTTCTCTGGATAATTACGGGTTTGCCTGCGCAGCTCCCCGGAATTCTATGGAGCGGCGCGTCTGCTGGGGCTGCTGACGGCGGCGCCGATTCTGACAGACAAGCAGTGACGGTCCCCGATGCGATGTGACAGCCACAGCCATGACAGTAATTGCGTCTTTTGTGGGAAAATGCCAGGAGGACGTTTCAAAGAGAAGCCGAAGCCCGGCCGGCTCTTCATTTCTCTGCCTTCGCCACCCAGCTCCCGGCTATTAGCATTCATTTTGTCCTGCTCACTCTCGTAATTGACTATTTGGACTCTTCACACGGACCGCATTAGCAGAAGCGATCCGTTAACTAGACAGTCCAATCAAGTCTGTCATTTCCATCCGCGGCAGATAACGCTGGCGCTGGTCAGGACACGAGAGATCAGCGGCTCAGGCCAGATGGCCTCTTTGTTCCGGCTCCCGGAAATTTGCTGGAAAGAAATAAAGGAAGGGACAGACAGTCACTGGTGACATCCATTTGCGGAAGTGGGGAGTGTGTCCAGGAACTGACCCAAGGCGCACCCACCCTGAACCTCCCCCCCCCCAAACTGGGATTTGGCTGCCTCAGGCTACCCTGAGATCCTTTTTTGACTCCCTCCCCCTTGCCTCCATATTCATGTCTTACCCATCAAGGAAAGCTATAACTGTTGCTCTCCCATCCTTCTTGGGCCCAGATGGAACGCTATATGGCACATGCCAGTTTTGAAGGAATGGAATTCTGCCATTCTTGACTTATGCCCAGGAGTCTTCCATGGCTGGCCCAAAGGAGGGCCTGAGCTTGAACTGAGAAGACCCAGCAGTCTGTAGACAGCTTCGTTTCCAAGCCCCTCAATTTGTTCTCCTTTTCCAGGCTAGCCCTAGGAAGGTCCTTCCTTCCGTTTCTCTCCAGCCTCTTTAATTGACCACGGGCTCACCGTTGGAGTTGGGATGGCTTTTCCCCCTAATTTTTCTAGTGAGTAAGCATTCTCCCTTGGTGCCGGGAGATCCGGAGGAAGCACATCTGACCTGCTGGAAGGAATACGACTCTGTTGGTCCTTCCTGTCAGCCATCCAAACAAATGAATTAGCTGGGTTTGTTCCTGATTCATGATTTGAGCATGATGTTCATGTTCATTTTCATGATAGGAACTCGGGACCAAGTGCTCCATGAAGGGCATCTCTACATTGGCACATCCAAAGAGGTCTTTGGGGAGAAACCAACGCAGGCGCGGCTGACCCCATGAGGATTTTATACTATTGTTTTGAGAATAGATATTACATAAAAAGAAATACAATTTTAATTCAGTAATTGCCTTCTTATCTGCAATCTTAAGACAAAATGATGAAGGAATAGACAACATGAGGCTAAATTAGGCCACAGAAATGGATAATGAAATATGTGCACCAGGGCCCACACAATCTCTGAGACTCGGGGGATTCTGGGTCATTAGGCGCATCCGGTCTGTAAAGGAAAGGAATCTCTTTTACCCTTCTCCTGACAAATGGTTGTCCAACCATTCTAGCAAAGTAAAAGCACCAGTTTTTAAGGCAGCCTACTCCATTTTGGGAAAGCGCTCGTCTTGAGGAAGTTTTTCATCCCCTTCCATTTAGTTAATGGGCAGGATGAGGGTAATTATCACACCTCAGGGCTTAACTTCTCACAAGCATTAGCCCATTTCATCCTCACAGGCATTCTATGTGTATATAAGTCTATCCAATAGATGAGAAAACTGATGCCCAGAGAGGCTGCCACTTAACTAAAGAGAAAAAGGTCATCAGTGGCAAAAGCAAGACTAGAACCTCTAGACTCATGGTCTGCTATTGGGTCTCTTGTGCTGGTTATTTGTCTTTGGCTCAATATAATATTTATTATGTTTAAATGAAAAGTTAGCAGTCAGGAACTTAATCAGGAAAATAATTCCCCATTATACTATTTCATCATGGGAGAATATGATTTTAATCATGCCAATTCAATTTGCAATATGTTTTAGGGGACTCGTGGCAATCAGAATCTAATTTTAAATACTTTGATATAAGAAGAATAATGCATTAAGATTGGGGAAATATTCTCTTAAAACAAATAGGCACCACTCCACTGAGCAATAGCGAAATCTGACAATAGGCAGAAACCATTTGGGATTTGTCAAGTGTAGCCAAAAGTGACTGGCTGCCTGATAGAGCCCAGGAGGGAGATAAGATTTGAGAGCAAATCCCAAAGGCCTTCAATACTACTAATAGGTAGCATTAAAATAATTCATTACCATTTACAAGGAACTTTAGGAAACTCAAATGATTTGATCCTTAAATTGTTAAGTGATTTACCAAGAATCACACGGCTGATAAGTGTCTCAGGCTGGATTTGAACTCATAACTTCCTGACTTCAACTCCAAAACTCTATCCTCTGCATCAGCTAGCTGGCTTTTTGTGCGGCATCTACAGGAATTGAACCAATAATATGTTGATGAAAAAGCATAAAAAATGGCCTACTTAGGTAGACAAATTTTTAGAAACTGAGAAGCTTATGATAACAATTCAGGACCGGGTAATTGTCATCAAAAGTTAGAGAAAAATCTTTGAAGGAACTCAGACTTGATGTATATCTATCATATGAAGAAACAGTTAAATCCTATTACATATAACTGCTTGATGCAAAAAAAGTGTCACTCACACCCTGAAGTTAAAAAAATGTTTCAGTGTTTAGAGCAATGAACACCATATTAGTCAACGTAAAATTCTGGAATAGTAAAGGATAACGATGGATTCTGAAAGTGTTCCACTAAAAATCTATGTAAAAAATAACATAAAATAGGGCCCATCACTGAAAGCCAGTTATAGGCCATTTAATCCTTCCTTGACCAGAAGAAGGAAGAGGTCAATAGACGCTCTGTTAAAAACACGTGAAATATTTCTTGAACAAACAGGCATAACTTCATCGAGAAAAAGGCAGATACCAGGTACAATTCACCAGACTTATGGAATATAACTGACGATGGTTTATGTGGTTAGAGAGACATATCATGTAGCTGAGATCCAAGAGTATAATCAGAAGACTCTTCTCGAGTGACATCCACATCAACCTAACCACAAATATATCAACAAAGAAGCAGAGAATAAAGTGATGAATCCTAAGGATTTGTTTGCAGGGGGTCTCATGAGAATAAGATAAGACTCTGCCAAAAATTGCAGAAAGGACATCCTTAAGAAGCTCGTATTTATTGACAAAAGCAGATTTTGTCTTTTTGTAAAAACTTTGAATTTAGGGGAAAAAAAGACCAAGTGGCCAATGTAAGAAGCTTGCTAGATTTTGTTTATAAATCGGTAGGGATTTATGATAGGGATTCTAGATCAGATCTTTAACTGGTTTGATATAATAAATGTGGAAATGAAGGAGTAGCTTAAATCTGCCAGGATAACTCTGAAAAACCTCAAGGCTTTAAACATCTTCACTTCAGAAAACCCTTAAAAATTATCTTAATGAAACAGGTGGTCAAAGCCATGCTGATGGCTCCAATGAGTCTGAAAGACAGAGGAGTATATAGAGACATAAATCTCAAATGCTATCTTTGATGTCTAGATGAATCCCACTGTACCAAGAGAACAGCACAGAAAAGTTAGTGTTGGTTAGAATGAGCATGAACAAAGCTATTCTTTCACAATATTTAACAGAGAATGGGGAGAAAACACATTAAAGAACACATGATAAACTGGGAAAAGTTCACTGAAATCCTTTTGGAATAAATGTTTTTCTCTTCCCAATGGACCAGTAAAGACTAGCTAGAGGTATATGCTTCTGCATCTCTTTAACGTCACCAAAGGTGGTTTACCTTTAGGCAAAACCTATGTCATGACCAAGATCCAAGAACAAAGTCAAAAGGTGCTCCAATAGCAACACCCACATGAACTCAACCAACAAAAAGCTGAAAAAGCAGCACGGAATAAATGAAAAATGGATGGGTCATGCAGATGTGTTTAGGGAAATCAAGGAATTTGAGGTAGTGATTCACGTTGAGGTCATTGCCACAAGACATTACAGAAGGATTCTCCATAAGGAGCCAGGACTTAACTGATTGATGTAAAAGTTGCAGTGAAATGGTGGAACTCCAAACATTTGATATCTATTGAATTCCCAGAACCATGTGATTCAGAGGTCAGAATTTGTGACAGTCTTATTATCCTTCATGAATTAAGAGAGAACGAACCCTTGAATGCCAAAGAAAATCCCCCCGGCACCTGGATATGCCAAATCAACTCTAGTGGAACTATTGCACCATTTTGGATAGAACTGAACATTGAGCTGAAAGACTTTCTTTGATTTTACCATCCCATTCAGTCATGGTACCCAAATTACATGTAATGAAAAGTTTTCAAAATAGAGACCTTATGGAAGAACTTGAAATTGTCAAGGAATAAAGCCAGGTACTCCTCACCTCCAGCTATTATTATAGGGCTATAATTGTTCCAAAAGGGAGTTTGGTGAATCTTTAGATGAGCTTGTATATCCTCTTACTCTTATTTAAACACAAAAGGCCATCCTTCCCCCACCTAGGCAATAATTTGCTTAATGCTAACTGTAAAAGAATAATAGGAAAATGATGACTATTCCTCAATGACAACTTCTTCCCCTAATATGAGAGGGATCAGATCACAGAGATAACAACAACATACATCTTCTATATTAATGATGTAAGATTCCAATACTTTGTTTTTACTTTTATGCTTCATTATAGTATATAGGGTAATCCTAGGTCTTCAAAGGTATTTCTAATAGAATATTAAATTCTGGCATGTGCATATCCTTCCCAGCTGAGTGTCAAAATATAACAGAAATTAGGTGAGTCTTCACTTCACAGGGAAGGGCAAATGAAATCTCATCTAAAGGAACCAAGGACCGAGTTGGAAGGAAAGCAACATAAACTAATGAGTCAGTCCATGTTCCAACCAGCTTGTCTCATGTGTGTACTTTGAACCAACATGAGTGAGAGGAACAATTGCCAACTAATGTTTCACACCCGAAGGAATAAGACATTAGAAAGCTCAAAGAGATGGCATTGAAAATGTTCCAATGGTATTTCCTAAAACTCTGGACTTCTAAATATGGTGGACCCCATTCTATTGCTGGGGGTGCTCCTCCAGCCATAGTAGAGTTTGCTAAGCTTCATTCTCTTTTAGCAACTCTCCATTTGATAATAGGCATATATGCCTTTACCATTGGCACCTTCACAACTTGGGCATCCCTAGACCTTGAGTCCCTGACTTTGGCAAAAGGTCTTTTCTCACTGAGGGGCATATGCATTATCAGTAGACTCTCATATTATCTCCTGGAAACTTTGTCCCTGCCACTCTGCCAAGGGTCTGAAGCATCACTGTTATTTCTGGGATTCAACGTTATCCAGAACAATATTTTCTTTCTGGATACCTATAGTCAGAGGTGTTGGGAAAGGACTCACAGACTGTGGCTCAGCACTGAGATAAAATCTTTATAGCAAAGACCAGTTCAACGTGGATATGAAACGATGAGGTAACTCTTATGGGTAGGACACCACACTGAGTACGGGTTTTAGGAAAGCATCCTCCTAGCTTTTGACCTGTTTGGGGGAAGATTTGTTCAACACGACAGTTTTCGGGTTAGCTTTGTTCAGTCCCCAACACTCAAGAACTTCCCAGAAATAGACTAGCCAGCAGATTTGTTTTTGTTTGTCCGCTTTACTGGTTGAGGGCGTTCTACACGTCAGTGTGAGTGGTCTTCAGATCTCTGAGGTAGTCACTGTCTGAGGAAGGAAAATGCCAGAATTTATTACTTCGAATCTTTCCACTTTCTTGCGTTGCTTTGGTAGCTTCAGTTCAGTACCCCGAAGCTACATATATGAGCGACATCTGCATTGGAACTATGTAGGCTGAACCTCATTAACTTACTTTCTTACCTTTGGTTGCCTCCCACATTAATGACTCATGGCACCAGAAAGCTTCAAAGCTGGAGCTTAGATGGTGGCCATAAAAGGGATATATGGCCCTGTGAGTCCAGGCACAAAATCTCAGAATTCCTTCCAGTCTCACTACTAGTTACTTCATTAGAACAGAAGCCACGTGTTCATTGAGCCCTGTTCATTCCTTTTTGCCGTTCCTTTATCAGGGTTGGAGGTGGAGTGTAATGGATTGGAATGTCTTACAGGTATGCCAGGCTGCATGGATGTATTGTAAAGGCATCACTTTGTTTAAAGAGTGCTTGGAGCATCTCTTTTGGAATTTCCTCCAGAACCAGCTAAGCAACTAGAAAAGCAGACTCATTACGTTTCATTTCTGGGTATCATCCTTGAGTCATTCTCTCTCCACTTATCCTCTTGCTTTGCCTGAGGGGGAATTGCCTGAGGACTCTGGGAACGAAGTTGTTCAGGCTATACTGAGACTTAGAACAAAATATGATGGCATTGCATATGTAGATTGAGGCTAATTAGCCAGAATAAGCCTCTCTTAAAATCCCTGAAGGAAAGATACCATTTACATTATATGTCATCATCTTTTAAGTCTAATAAATGGGTATATTTGGGTTAGCATCATAACATAGAATCAGGAAGTAGTACAACGACGGGAAAGTGAGCTGTATACAGCTCATCTGGTCTCTTAAAAATAGAGTTATTAATGTTAGTAAGATCCTAAGACTGAAGAGAACGTTAGAGATCATCTTACTACTCAGGTGAGGAAACAGAAAATGAAGTGATTTTTCAAGGTCATCCAGAAGACAGAGCTGGGATTCGAAGCTGATACCTTACAATCCAGATCCAGGGGTTCAGCACTGCTCTTCTGACTTAGCCAAACCTCTGCTGACTCTCATGTTGTCATGACTCATGAGAAGAGGAGGGAGAGAGAGAGAGAGAGAGAGAGAGAGAGAGAGAGAGAGAGAGAGAGAGAGAGAGAGAGAGAGA